>NW_027186296.1:67758987-67759487 GCF_028583685.1 Petaurus breviceps papuanus | reverse complement strand
TCTCTCTCTCTCTCTCTCTCTCTCTCTCTCTCTCTCTCTCTCTCTGTCACACACACACACACACACACACACCACACACACACACCACAGTGGTCACCAAGGCACTAGATAAAAAAGTTAAGAGCTTTTGGAAATGTGGTCCTTCTCCCATATTCTTAAAAATAGCATCATAGAAGATAGATGAAAGCATGGCAGCCAGGATGCCTGCTGTCAAAGATAATCAAAACCCAGCATTTGGCACATACTGTCTTTCCCTAAAAAAAAAAGAAAAGAAGAATTATCTGTAGGAGAATATATTGTTTCAATTATAACAGACCTGTGATTATCAGGATGGAGACTCAATGAGAGACGAGCTTCCTAGGAAGGAATGGGGTCGGGAACATGCCGATCCAGTGGGAAAAGGGTCATCAGAAACATTGACAACAAAAGAAGGTACACAAAGAGAAACATAGTCCTAGGAGGAAGAATACCATCTCAGGATATCTTTGAAACCTGCCTCT
>NW_027186296.1:67728239-67758977 GCF_028583685.1 Petaurus breviceps papuanus | reverse complement strand
AAATGTGGTGGAATGAGACCTGAAAGTCGCTTTCCCTCTTTGGGCCTTGGTTTCCTCATATGCAAATTGAGGAATGATCATTTTTTAAACCCCTTTTAATTCAAACATTCTAACATTCTATGAGTTTGTTGTGTGACCCAGAAGGAGATAGGAATTATCAAGTTAGGACCATCTAAAGCAGTGGGAAAGAGAAAAGAAAATGTACCTACCTTTAAAAAAAAAAAAAGATTAAGTTGTGAGTCACATTCAGATTCTTCATATGTGGCTTATAGTTACTGGATGATACATTTCTCCAAGGGCATTCTGATGAGAAAATATAATGATCTGTGAGTTTTTCTTCCTTTGTTGGGAGGAAAGGGAGAGGATTCCATTCAACACAATTCATTCATTCAGACAAACATTTACTAAGCCCCTATTATGTGCTATTCACTGTGCTAGGTATTGAGAATATTGAGATGAAAAACAACACAGTCCTCTTCAAGCAGCTAGTATTTATTGGAGAGTAGGACTAGAGGGGGAGATGGAATATGACATTCACAAATTAGTATAAGGTAGAGTGTGATAGGCCAAAGAAGATTAAGAGAAAGGATTCTAGGAAAAAATAAAGAGCGAATTCCTTCCTAGAAGTATTAACTGTGTTGGGACATATTCCATTTCTTGTTGGGTGAACCTAGACGTGAAGAGGTACACAGAGAAATAGTTTTGTCATGTCCATCAAAATAGTTGCTCGCCCTTCTGAATTTTGTGGGAATTTTTTTTATGTTTGGGAATGCTCAAATCCTCAGGTTTGATCTTATTTTTGAACACACTTTGACAAAGACTAGCTCCATTCTAGCCAGACAAGTGTTGTGGGTAATTAAGAAAATTATCCAGGAAATTACTGCAGCAAAATTTCACTAGTTGAATGATTTTTTAAAGAATGGATTGATTTGCCCTTTCTGGGCCTCACTTTCTTCATCAACTAGGAGAGAAAGCACAGTGTTGTCATTTCTCTCTTGTTCAATGAAATCTTTCCTGCTCTAGAATTTAATGATCCAAAGTTTGGATCCAATTTGCTCACATAACCCACTCATGGAACATTAGAACTCTAAGTAAGTTCAAAGGTCTCTCAGTCCAAACTGCTCATTTTACAGAAAAAGAAAGTGAAGCCCCAAAAAGTAATTTACTCAGTATCACATGACTTTTTAGTACCTAAGTCAAAACTCAGGTCTTCTGACTACCAATCCAGTGCTTCTCCCTCCATTAGACTTAGAAACAGGAAAACTTTGGCTAAAGTCCTGCACTCTAGCCAGACAAGTTGAGTGATTTTTTAAAGAATGGATTGATTTGCCCTTTCTGGGCCTCACTTTCTTCATCAACTAGGAGAGATACACAGTCACTGCCCTCAAGAAACTTACAGTCTTGTAGCAATCAATGTGAACATAGAGTTAGGATACAAATTTTAACACGAGAAGAGCAGCAAAAAATCATGCACCAGTTCAGAGAAAATCACTTCCATCTAGGAGAGTGACAAGCCAAGAAAGGCTACTTAGAGGAGGTTATAGCAGCAAGCACCCTAAGCGTCCCCAGGGTGGCCGCCAACACAGGTTCTTGGAACTGCTTTGATAAAGGAAAGCAACTCAAAATGGGTTAACAAGCTTGCTTTAATCAGTCAAATATGTATCATTTACCAAGTCAGGAGAAAAAGCTCAGCACCCCGAACTTCAGAATATACAGACAGAATTATCAAGACAGAGAAACAGATCGAGTAGACAGTTTCCAAATTGTCCAACCATTACATCCATACCAAATCAACATCTGGGCTTTATCAACATCTGGGTTTTTCAAAGCCCAGAGGGGGCAGAGGGGCTCTCAATAACGGCTTCCCAGAGTCTCATCTGACCAAATCACAGAACATTTCTCAAAGTGAGCCCCCAAAACAAAGCTACACATTAGGGCTTATATAGCCTTCTCTTGGCTCAGAGAATGTGACAACCTTTCACTGGCCAATCAAAAAGTATCTACTGAAAAACAAGCCTCCTACCCCAGGCTCCAGGTGCACTTTATCTAGGGGCAGGGAAGATCTTAAAAATTTACATTCTCATTACAGAGGTGGAGCTTGAAATGTGAGCAGTATTTTAACCAGAAGATATGCAGGAGAGAACACAGCTGGAAAAGAAAAACATTCTAGAAAAGAGCACTGGCAATAAATTTATCACAACATGCCTTTATTTTTTGACATTTATTTGTTTTATTTTTAATTTATGGAATAAAACAAGCATTTCTATAACATAGTATAATAAAAAAATGTGCACATGACATTGCAAATCCATTACATACAACTTGCTATTCTTTTAAAATATATACTAAAGCTATCACGTGAATGTGTCTGAACAAAGTTGTGGTATATGATTGTGATGGAATATTAATGTACTATAAGAAATGATGAGCTCAACAGTTTTAGAAAAACACAAAAAGATTTGCACAAAATAATGAAGAACAAAATGAGTAGAACCAAGAGAATACTGTATATAGTAACAGCAATATTGTTTTAGAATGTCATTGAGCAAATAAGTCATTTTGATTATTACAAATATCCAAAATAACTATAAATTTGTGTGAAGAAAGACATTATCTGCATACAGAGAAAGAACTTATAAATGCAAGTTTGTATATAATTGTTTTACATATATGTGCCTATTTGTGTCTAATGGTAGACATCTCTAGGGCGAGGGGGAGGGGAAGAAAAAAAGAAAGAACTTACAATATGCCTTTATGTACTGATAAGTGATAATAACAACCTCTCCCAATTCTGAGTGAGAGTGGCAGGAGCAGCCATTTGTGGAATTATGAAACAGATGCACTCATTCTCCAAAGTCACTAATGTTCTCTTTCAGTGACCTTCCCACATTTGGCGGTACCATCTTCTTACCAACCTCAGCTCCTCCCCCCACTTACTCCCATAATTTCTTTATCCTTCTCTCTATCAAAACCTACTTTCAGAAAGATATTGGAACACAGTTGCCTGAAGATGTAAATAATTGTTAACAATAAAAAGTTACCCTTAAGCTCAAGGACTGAAACATCAGTTAGATGCTAAACTTCTATAAGTAGAGATATTTTTCTCTTGGAAAGGCAGTCAGAAAAGTGGAGAAGAACATTTGGGCCTTCCTGTGGCCTCTGAAATCACACAACTACTATGCCAACAACAATTTAACAAGCACCTATTATGCACAAAGTTACTCTGCTAGCTGTTGAGGGAAATATAGAGAAAAATTAGATAGTCTCTGCCCTCAAGGAGCTTACCTTCTAGTAAAAGAAATAAGGACCATACACAAATAACTTCATAAAGCAGAAAAAGAAGTACCAGGGAAAAAGACAAATACCACCCCAGCATTTGGTTACTTTGCTCATATCCACCATGATGCTAGGAATGCATTAAATGAGAATAGTTAGAGGAATTAAGAAAAGTCAAAGCCAAAATTGTTCTTTACTCTGCATTTCACTTACAGGAAACATTCACTAAAGGTATTCCTATAGCTGGCTTTTATTTCTTACATACATTTTTAAAAATGCTAGTTTTACCATGGATTTCCTCTTAGGATCTACCCTCAGACATACCTGGGTTGGATTGTCTTGAGTTTGTAGCATAAACTGAAGGTTTCCATCAGAGCTTACTCAGCTTTGAGTAAGAGGTAACGTGGAACATAGGAAGGGGCTAGGTTGTGATGAGTTTAAAAAGCCAAATGGAAAATTGTATATTTGATACTGGAAATTATATGGAGTAACTGGAATTTATTGAGCAGGGGAGTAATATGGTCAGATTGCATTTTGGGAAGATTATTTTGGCAACTGAGTGGAGGATGAGCTAGAGTGGGAAGAGACTTGAAGGAGAGTAAATTATAAAACTATTGCATTAGTCCAAACATGAAGTGATGAGACCTGGATCCGAATGTTGGCTATGTGAGTGAGGAGGAGACATATATGAGAGATAATGTGAAGGTACATACAACAAGACTTGGCAACAATTTGGATAGGTCATGTGGGGTAAGTGAGAGAGAGGAATCTGAAGATAATTCTTATGTTGTGAACCTGGTTAATTGGGGAAATGGTGGTGCCCTTGACAATACTAGGGTAGTAGTACAGAAGAGTGGGTTTGGGAGGAAAGACAATGATTTCTGTTTTGGACATAATGAGTTTGAGATGTCTATGACACATCTAGCCTGAGACACCCAAGAAACAGTTGGTAATATAAGACTAGAGCTCAGTAGAGAGGTTAGGGCAAAATAACTAGTCTGGGAAACATGTGCATTAAGTCTTATTGTTGTTTCAGCTATGAAGAACTCCAAAATGTTAGTTGATCAAAATGTACATTATCATCTTTCCTAAGAAGCATTTTCACTTTAATTATAACTCACTAGCCTATAATAACACCATAGCCATTTATAGACTTTCAAAGGGCTTTCCTCATTACAACCTTGTAAGGTTGGTAGTGAAATTATTATAATCTATGTGTTACAGAGGAGAAAATGGAGGCCTCAGAAGGTTAAATTATTTGCCCATGCTCACAGAGCTAGCAACTGTTTGCAATGAGATTTTTGATCCCATATCTTTAAATTCCAAATCCAGGATTCTTTTCATTAATTTAATGAAATTAAATTAATTAAATTAATTTCATTAATTAAGCCTCCCTCTCGTCAACCTATGAATCTTAGAGACATAGTAGTTCCCAAGTTTCAAAGAAATGAAACTCTAATAGAGGTATTTAGGATATTGGGAGTCAAAACTGGGAATGGTAAACAGGGGTTTCATTCAATGTCCTTCCAAGAAACTATACTTTAAGGTCAGCATTCCAAAACTATAAATATGTACTTAACAAAGATGACACACAATGCTACTAATAAATTCTAGCTGTAGGTCCTGAAGAGCAGACTGTGATGTTCCAAATATTCATGGTATTTCTGCTTCATAAAATAGCCATTCAAAAACATGAGCTGTAGGAAAACTCTGTCTATAGTCTGGTTGCTGTGTAACCTTCATCTAAAAGCATTCCTTTAGGGGAGTGGCCTTTGGACTTCTAAATACTAAGATGTAAGTGATTTATGTCAAGCACCTTTGCTGACATCTGCCTGTTGGCCTTATACTTAGTCTATCGAAAACTCATTCTCTCCTACACTCAAGCTCCTTTCTTTAACCTTGGTATGACTGAAATTGTGCATTACTCTATGACTCTCCATAAGTTAACCTCTCCCTTAAGCAGAAACCTCTATGTCCATTTTCCAGTTCAGAAACCAGTATCTTTTGCCCAGATGCTTACCTGAGCCTCGACCATTTTCTGCCTATTAGTCTGCTTGATTGCTTGATCCCTTGCCTGGCTTTCTGAGTCTAGATCTAACTTTTGATATATCTGCCTATATAAAACTACATGAAGTGGTAAGGGGTAAGGGTAAAGTATTATAATGAACAGAGCACTTGACTTGGAGTCAAGATCTCATTTCAAATCCCATCCCAGACACCTACAAGATGTATAAACCTAGGCAAGTCATACCTTCTCTGAGCCTCAGTTTCTCATTTGTAAAGTGGAGGTAATAATAGAACATATCTCACAGGGTTGATATAGGAATCAAAAGAGTTAATATATGCAGAGAGTATAGTAGTGCAAGCTGTTATTGTTAGTTATTATGTAAGGTACGAATGCTCATGTCCATCTAGAGACAGTAGACCAGATATTAGATTGTAAGCTCCTTGAGGGTAGAAATTGTCTTTTACCTCTTTTTGTATCCTCAGCACAGTGCCTGCCACATAGTAGGCATTTAATAAATGTTTTTTCCACTGAGTGACTGATAGAAGTCATGGTATATGAGAAGACTAAAGAACTCAGAAGCAGAGATATTTGCAAGAGCCAAGAGTTAGAGTGGATCATAAGATTGTGAACGAAAATCTGAATAAGGTGAAGGGAACTTTAAAAGAGAAAAGAGGTGGTGAGGTGGTGATGACAATAAGAGTATCTGAAAGTAGTATTGGGAAGCAAGGAATGAGGCAACTTCTCTTCTGGACTCATGTGTCAAAGACTCATGTGAAAGAGCATTCAGCCTTAGAGAGGGTACCAAGAGATATAGCATCTTCCAAAGCAAGTTAGGTTTCTTTATGAGCATCAAAGGATGTCAGAAAGGTAATAGTATCTAGGATCACAGATGTCAGGATCTTAGACATCATCAGATTTAGCCTCTTCATTTTAGAGATAATAAAAAATGAAACCCCCCAAAATGAAGTGAGTTATCTCAGATCACACAATTAACTCTCTCTCTCTCTGTCTCTCTGTCTTTCTCTCTCTGTCTCTCTCTCTCTGTCTCTCTCTCTCTCTCCCCCCCCCTTCCCCTACATATACATATACACATAAACACATACATGCACATATAGATGTAAAATCATACTATGCATACTTCTTTTTATCAGTTTTTTCTCTGAAGGCAGATAGTTTCTTCTTTCATGGGGCCTTTGTAGTTTATTTGAATATTTATAATATTCAGAATAACTTAGTTATTCAGTTATTCTTCTAGAAATTTTGCGATTACTGTACACAGTGTTCTCTTGGTTCTGCTAATTTTCTCTTCATTAAACTCAAGCCTTTGTTGTTTATCTAAAATCAACCAGCTCATCATTTCTTAGACCATAGTAGTATTTCATCACAATTATATGCTTCAACTTGTTTAGTCATTCCCTAATTGATGGGTATCCCCTCAATTTCCAGTTCTTTGCCAGCACAAAGAAAGCTGCTATAAATATTTTAAAACAAAAGGTTCTGTTTCTCTTTCCCTGATCACCTTGAGAAACAGACCTAATAGTTGTATTGCTGGGTCAAAGGGTATACAATTTCATAACTCTTTGGGCAAATTCCAGATTACTCTCCAAAATTGTTGGATCAGTTCCACTAACAATGTATTACTGTCCCAATTTTTCCACATCCCCTTCAATATTTGTCATTTTCCCCTTCTATCGTTTTAGCCAACCTGATAGGTGTGAGATGATATTTCAAACTTGTTTTAATTTACATTTCTCTAACCAATAATAATTTAGAGTATTTTTATGCAACTATACATAACTTTGATTTCTTCATCCAAAAAATTGCCTATTCATATACTTTGGCCATTACATTTGGGGGATACATGTTGCTTCTTTTGCTAATTCTATCTCTTCCTGGAATATTCACAGACACCAGCAGTGTTGTCACTAGGACAATGTTTAAGTCTAGTGAGCAAAGGGCAAAAAAGTTGGACTGGTAGATCGAGGTGAAGGAAGGGAATTGGAGTTGGTATAATTAGTACTCTGATTTGGTGTCTGACAGAAATGAAGGACAAGGTGAGAAGTTCAAATATAGATGGTGTCTACACATTACACAAACATCTGACTTTTGACTGACTTCATTAATTCAATAAACATTTTAAAAGGATTGAATATGTGTTATGCATTATATTTTGTCCTAGAGGTGATATATGTGTGTGTGTGTGCGTATGTATAGGACCCCTCAAGGAGCTCATAATCTAATCTCCAGTGTACTTGTCTCCAGATAGATAAGTGTTCATACCTTATGTATAATAGCTAATGATAACAATTGCCCACACTAATATGTACTCTGCACATATTATTTCTTTTTATCCCTACAACAACCCTGTGAGGCATGTCACTATTATTCCCATTTTACAAATGAGGAAACTAAGACCCAGAGAAGTTAAATGACTTGCCTAGGTTTACACATCTAGTGAGTGTCTGAGACAGGATTTTAACTGAGGTCTTCTTGACTCCAATATAAGGAGCTTATATTCTTTGATTTTTAGAGCTTATGTGGATATATTTTGTTTTCACATTATAAGTATGTCAAGATTACCTCACTCTTTAAGAATTCTCTTATAACAAAGCAAAATAATTTAGCAAAGCTAACAATGGCGTGATCTCAACATTATATCTGAAGCACTCCCTTAACCTCAAAACTTTGGTTAGGATTTTTTTAGGTAACAGAAATCTATTTTCTCTCCCTTCCATCTCCCACTCCATTGGTAAGAAAAGAAAGAAAAGCAAATTCCTCATAATAAATATTCATAGTCAAGCAAAACAAATTCCTTCATTGATGGTATACAAATACACACACACACACACACACACACACACACACACACACACACACACATATATATATCCCATAGTGCACCCTAAATCTACTGCCTTTCTGTCAGGAAATGGATAACATGGTTCATCATTGATCTTTTGGAATTGCGGATGGTCGTTGTATTGATCATAATCCCTACATCTGTCAAAGTTATTTGTCTTGAACAATCTTGTTAATGCATAAATTGCTCTGCTGATTTTATTATTTATCCATTTATAAAACTTACATTCCTATAAAAGTGATAATATATGCACAGAAAAATAAAATGCAAATTAGAATATGAAAAGTGTGTAAGGAGAAAAATTACTGGGAGATCAGATAAAGTAGAGATATGAATAGACCCTTACAAAAAAAATGGTTGACTGAATTTATATGTTTAGATGCATTTGCAATTAGCACCTTGGCCTGTGGGTATTCATTAAAGATTTATTGATAATGGTGGCAATGGTTAAGCAATAAATATTGCTTATTCTAATGTACCTACTATGTGCTAGGAACTGAGTTTTTGGCTAGGTATTGTCAGTTCTTTCTCAGAAAAAATCTAGTAGATTTTAAATGTTTACTACTTCTACCATAGAATCATGGCATAGCAGGAGCCTCAAGAGACTAAACAAACATTATATTAGTATTTTGCAATCTAAAATGCAATGTAGGTGAGTGTAGTCGAGGGCCCCAAGCCCACAGAGACACAAAAAGGCTAAATGTCAGAGACTTGATGGGATAGATTGTGGATATATACATATTACCCAGAGTCCCTCAGGTCTCTTAATTTCTTGACACCAAGAGTAAACTTCTAGTTTGAGAAGAGATTTGCACATTTTTACTCCAGAGTAAGGGCAAGTGGGGTAGAAAATTTGGGTGCTTTTGGTAACTTCTAAATATATTCCAGAATATACTTACCTACCTGACTGCTTTGAATTCAGAGAAAGAATTATTGAGCAAAGGAGACTGTAAGCAGGGAGGGGGACTAAAGATTGTGTGGTTTTACATATTTACACCTTTTGCTACTACTACTACTGCTGGCTTCTAATCTTACCTGACATTAGATGAATCTTAATACACACAACCACAGGCACCATCACACAAGTAAAATCTCTAAATTCTCTTCTGTGGACTATTGAAAGTCAATCTTTTTGTTCTTTATCACTAAAATAAAACAAGTCTAAAAAACTGCAACACACCTACAGTGAAAATGTTTTTTTTACTTTATCAAATGCTTTATTAACTTCTAGATTACTTCATTCATTTCCACAAGATTTTGAGTCACAAATTTTCTCCTCCGTTTTTCCTCTACCTACCACACCAAAATAGTGATCCCACTGTATATCCCCTCCTCCAATCTGCTTTCTCCCATATCTTCCACCATACCCCCTCCAACTTTCCAGTAGGGCACCATGGACCTCTATGCCCCTGTGCCTGTATATCTTATTTCCCAGTTACATATAAAATAATACTAAAAATTATATATATATATATATTTTAAACATTTGATTTTAAAACTTTGAATTTCATATTCATTCTTTTCTTCCCTTGTCATCCACTCTTACTGGGAAGATAAGCAATTCAATATAGGTTGTTCATGTGTGGCTATACAAAACATTTCCATAGTGGATATATTGCAAAAGACTGACTATATTTCCCTCCCTCCTATCCCACCTCCCACCTGTTCTATTCTCCACTTTGATCATGTCCCTTTTCAAAAGTGGGTGCTTCCAACTTCCCTCCTGCCTGCCCTCCCTTCCATCAACCCCCCCCATCTCCTTCCCCCCTACTCTCCTATAGGGTGAGATACCCTATTTAGTGTGTATGTCATTCCCTCCCTAAGCCAAATTCAATGAGAATAAGGTTGACCCATTCCCTTTTGCTTTCCTATTCTTCCCCTCTGTTGTAACCATTTGCCCTTGCCTCTTCTATAGGAGATAGTTTACCCCATTCTGTCTCTCCCCATATCCTCTCATTATATTCTTCTCTCACCTCTTAATCTCACTTTAAGTATCATCCCTTCCTGTTAAATTGGTCATGTGCCCTCTATCTATGTATACCTGTACACATATATACACACACTTATATATATTCATATGCCCATATATCCTCCTATATAGACATATATATATATACATTTCTATTCCCTTCAACTATTCTCATACTGAGAAAAGTTTCATAAGATAAAATTATTGTTTTTTTCCATGTAAGAATTTAAATAGTTCAACTTTGATAAGTTCCTGATGGTTTCTTTTCCCTGTTTACCTTCTCATGCTTCTCTTGCTTCTTGTATCTCAATGTCAAATTTTGTATTCAACTCTGGTTTTTTCATCAGGAATGTTTGAAAGTCCTCTATTCCATTGAATTACCATATTCTCCCCTGAAACATGATACTCAGTTTTGCTGTGTAGGTGACTCTTGGTTTTAATCCCAGCTCCTTTGCCCTCCAGAATATCATATTTCAAGACCTTTGATCCCTCAGTGAAAAAGCAGCCAGATCCTGTGTTACCCTGATTGTGCTCCCACAATATTGAAATTGTTTCTTCCTGGCTGCTTGTAATATTTTCTCCTTGATCTGGGAATTCTGGAATCTGGCTATAATATTCCTAGGAGTTTTCTTTTTGGGATCTTTTTCAGGAGGTGATCAGTGGATTCTTTCAACCTCTATTTTGCCCTCTGGTTCTAAAATATCAGGGCAATTTTCCTTGAGAATTTCTTGAAGGATGATTTCTAGTTTCTTTTTTTGATCATGGCTTGCAGGTAGTCCAGTAATTTTTAAATTATCTCTCCTGGATCTATTTTCCAGGTCAGTAGTTTTCCCAATGAGATATTTCACATTGCCTTTTATTTTTCATTTGTTTGGATCTGTTTAATAGTATCTTGATTTCTCATAAAGTCACCAGCTTCCATTGCTCTAATCTAATTCTGAAGGAATGATTGTCTTCACTGAGCTTTTGAGATTCATTTTCCATCTGGCAAATTCAGCTTTTTAAGGCATTCTTCTCCTCCTTTTGGAGCCTCTTTTGCCATTTGAGTTAGTCTATTTTTTAAGGTGTTATTTTCTTCACTCAGGTTTTTGGCTCTCATTTCATAATTTTCTTGCATCATTCTCATTTCTCTTCCCTATTTTTCCTCCACTTCTCTTATTTGGTTTTCAAAATCCTTCTGAAGGTCCTCTATGGCCTGTAACCAGCTCGTATTTTTCTTGGAAGCTTCCAGTGCAGGAGTTCTGACTTCACTGTCTTCCTCCTGTTCCATGCTTTGATCCTTTTTGTCCCCAAAATAGGAGTGTAAAATTGGATTGCTCTGCTTGCCTTGCTTCCTTTGCCTGTTCATGTTGCCACTCAATTACTTAACTTTTGAGCTTTTTGCCACAGTAGGATGCTGCTACCAGACAGGGGAGCTTTATCCCAAACACTGGGATTTTGCCAGATGCTAAAGCTATTAGTTGGTTGCCCTCTCTGAAGCCTCCACATGCTCTGGTAAGCTGGTCATGCAGACCAGGACCTACACCCTAGACGACAATCCAGATCCAAGAAAGTTCAAGCAAGAGTGATTATCCCTCAGACTGGTCACTTGGTCCCCCTACAATCTGCACACCAGGAACTGAAGCTGCCACATGGTGGTGGCTGCACAGCCAAGATGCCTCAGCAGTTTCTCCCTCCAGGGGATAAAGGCCAACAGCACTCCCAAACTCCCAGATCCCGAAGTCCACACTGCACTGACCTCTCACTTTGTCCTTAGCATCTATGTGTTGATGATTCTGGAAACCACCACAGCTGCTGGTGATCTTAAATCCCTTCGGCCAGTGGCTGGTCAGGCCACCCTGAGGCTAAAACCTTGGGCTTGTGCAGAGCTGGGCTCAGCTCCCAGAGCGCTATACTGACTGCTTCCTGCCAGCTGCCAGGCTCTCCTCAGCTGGAGGTTAGCTTCTCTGTGTCATTTTGTGGTTTCTGTAGCTCCAAAGTTTGTTCAGAGTCAATTTTACATGAATTGGAGGAGGTGGAAGCCGGAGCCATGTGGAAGTCTTGTTTCTACTCTTCCATCTTGACCTACAGTAAAAATGTTAATCCATTTCTTCAAGCTTTTATTAAATACTTAGATCTATCCTTTGCTATTATAACTTTCCATCTTGTATCACATTTATGTACACATACTAGAGTATAAGCTTCTTGAGGACAGTGACTATCAATTTGTTCATCTTTATATCCAGAGTGTGGCAAAGTCCCAGTGCCTTGAACATGGTATATGTTTAATAAGTGTCTGTTGAGCTGAACTGAACTGAATTCCCACTTAACTAATTTTTGGACTTAAAGTATGACTAACATGTAGAGCAAAGCCAGATAAGACTTCATTTCTTTGCTTTCATTTTATTGTGATAAAAATGTTTTTTTTTTCTCTGACAATAAGTCACAAAGCAATTCTAGTCCTCTTCCATAACTTTCAACTAATACACACTTTAAAAGAACTACTTTGACATTTCATTCCAAAATGTTCAAACACAGGGCATTGATTTTTTTAAAAAATTCTCAGTGTTTTGTTCTCAATGTCAATTATAGTCAAATACTTAAGTGCTGATCCCCAGCTCAAAAACCCATCATTTGAACACAAATGCTCTGTTGGTGATATTGAATGGCTACAGTTCTTAGAACACCATATTCTTATAATATTTATAGCATGAGGCGACCCAAAGGGCAATGGAAATGCTTCATAGGCACAAGCAGGTCAATGCATACATCCATTGATTACCTATTCATAAGAAGTGGCATAAAGTAATATTATTAAGAAAATGTTTGATGGGGCGGCCAAGTAGCACAGCGAGTAAGAGCACTGGCTCAGACATTTAGCACCCACCCAGAAACACCTGGCTGTGTAACCTTGAGCAAGTTACTTAACCCCAATTGCTTAGGGGCGGCCAGGTGGCTCAGCGAGTAACAGCACTGGCTCCAGTGTCAGGATGACCTGGGGATCAAACCTGGGCTCCGATACTCAGCACCACACCCAGAAATAACTGGCTGTGTAACCTTGAGCAAGTTACTTAACCCTGATTGCTTTACAAAAAAAAAAATGTTTGATAGATTTGGAAGGTGAGGGGATGTCATGGTCATACAGTGAGAGGTAGGAATAAGAAATGGATAACCCAAATGCAGTACCCAATCAGTCTGTAAACAGGGACTAAAATCTTATTATGTGCCAGGCACTGTGGGTGCTAAGCACTAGGAATAAAGATAAAGGTAAAAGACAGCCCTTGCTCTCAAGAAGCTCAGTTTAATGCGAGAAACAACATGTAAACAACTATGTAGAAACAGAGGTAAGGCACTATATTTAAAGGGAAACAGAAAAGGTTTCCTGTAAAAGGTAGAATTTTATCTGAGATGTGAAGGGTTATAATTTAAGATTAACTGTTCATTTGATTTATTGAAGGAAGTAAGCCAGGGAAGCTAGAGGAGGCAGAAACAAGAAGAAAAGGCATTTCAGGCATGGAGGACAGCCAATGAAAATGCATGGAGTTCAGAGATAGAGTGTCTTGTGTGAGGAACAGCAAGGAGGCCAGTGTCAACTGAACTGCAGAGACTGCAATGGGGTATAAGGTTTAAGAAGACAGAAGATCAGAAATGTGGGTCAAGGAACAGGTTATTAAGTGTTTTGAACAACAAATGGAGGATTTTTATATTTGATTTTGGAGGTGATAGTAAGCCACTGGAGTTTATTAAATGGGAGGGGGAGGAAGAGGAGTGACATGATCAGACCTGTGCTTTAGGAAGATCACTTTGGAAGCTAGATAGAGGATGGACACATGTAGGGAGAGACTGGAGGCAGAAAGACCAATCACCAGATTATTAAAATACTACAAGATTGACGTGATAAGAGCCTACAATGGAGGCAATGTCAAAGAAGGGGGAATACACAAGAAATGAAGGTAATTTATGAAGGTTAGACCAACAGGCCTTGAAAACAGATTTGGATATGGAGGGTCACATTGAGGAGTCAAGGATGACAATTAGGTTGTGACCTTGGGTGACTAGGAAGATAGTGTTACCCTGCCAAAACAGGGAAATCATGTAGAAGGGAAGGTTGGGGGAGGGCAGGGATTATGAGTTTGGATTTGGACTTGTTGAGTTTAAAATTATCTAAAAGACATCTAGTTTGAAATGCCCAATAGATCTTTGGAGACTTGAGAATGGAGGTCAGCAGAGAAGTTTGGTCTGGACAAGTAGATTTGAGGATTATCATAATAGAAATGATAATTTAATCCATGGAAGCTAATAGAATCATCAAGCAAAATAGTATAGAGAAGAGAACCCAGGAAAGAGCTCTGTGAGATGGCCATGGTTAATGAGTGTGACCTGGTTAAAGATTCAGCACGAGACTGAGAAGAAAGGGTAAGATAAGTAGGAGGAGAACCAGGCTCTAGAGAACTGTGTCACAAAAACTTAGAGAGAAATGATATCAATGATAAGAGGATAATAGTGTCAAGGCCTGCAGAGAAGTCAAGAAAGATGAGAATTGAGAAAAGGCCATTGGATTTAACAATGGAAAGAGAGTAACTTTGGAAAGAAGAGTTGTGGTTGCATGATCAGAGCAAAAGCAAGACTGTAGAGAGTCAAGAAGAAAGGGAGAGGAAAGGAAATGAAGGCATCTATTATTGATAGCTTTCTCAAGGATTTTAGCCACAAAAAAGGTAGGAGAGAAATAGAACCTTAGCTAGAGGGCATTGGATGGCTCAAGAGTTGTTGAGGATAGGGGACACACTTTCCACTTATCGGCATTCTTTTGGACTTCTACATCTTGTCCTGGGAATCTCTTCATCCTACAAGATCACTTCAGTCCTGGAACTCACATTTCATCAGTACCTTCTGCCACTGGGGAGCCTCCCTCCCTCTGTTTAGAGGTAGTAAGGTCCTCCCCTAACTTCCACTTAAGGAGGGCACCCAAGCCCACCATCTCTTCATTTCCCATCCTGCTGCTGCTCTCATCTGCACTTTCATCACGTCCCAACCTGGTACTTCCCTCACTCCATAGCTCCCCTCTTCTCAATTGCCTTTAGTGTGTTAACTTCCCCCATTAGATTGTAAGCACTTAACACAGTGCCTGACACATAGTAGGCCCTTAGAAGTGTTTATGGCCTATTTATTGACTGACTGACATGGGCATATTTGAAGGAAAGACAGTAGGGAAAGAGCCAATAGATAAGTAAAAACTGAAGATAAGCATAGTAATGGGAATGATAGAAGGGGCTAACTGCAGGAGATTTTGTGTTTGCAAGTGAAGGGGTTTGCCTTGGCAAAGAGAAGGATCATCTCATATCAGAGAAAGTAAAGGAGGAGATGGTGACAGAAGGCATCCGTGAGATGTGAGTCAAGAAGAAGAGAAAGCTCTTGGCAAATTTTATCCATTAAATATAAGGCCAGGTTCTCAGCTGAGATTGTGAGGGAGGATAGCTATGGGTGATCTGAGGAGAAATAAAAAGGTTTGAGAAAGCCTCTGTGGAGAGTGACTCAATCAGGAAATTGTGAAAAGATTACCTTATGACAATGAGGACCTAGTTGAGATCATGGGACATAAATTTGGAAATTGGAATCCAGCCAGAACAGTTTCTTAATTTTCTCCAGCTTTGTTTAGCAGGGTATGAGTAGAAGTGAAGGCAACAGACAGTAGAAATAATCCAAGGTTAAGATTTGGCCCGGCAGAATTAGAAATAGGATAAGGAGACAAAGGATTCAAGAAAAAAAAAAGAAGCTCCCTGCTAGGAGGGCAGGGGTTGAAAGAGGGAAAAAGATGGTGAGCCAGGCATTGAATTCATTGAGGGGAAAAGGGGGATTGTCTAGAGGCCCTTCAACAACAGCTATAAGAATTTTTATTGGGTAGTAGATATAGATGGAGTGAACTACAAAGGAGGAAATGTTCTTGAATGAAGGAGGAAGAGGGAGAGCCTGGAAGTGGTCATGTAAAACAAGGAGAATTCCTACTCTGCCACTTAGACCAGTGAATCAGGGGAATGAATGTGCCACCAAAGTAGAAAGGGTACCCAGGGAGGCTGTGTTATCAAGAGAGAGCCTGGTCTTAGCAAGAGCCAGATCAAAGGAGTAGAAAAGGAAAGGATTTAAGATAAAGAAAGGTGTGTTACTCACAAAGTAGTATTCCAAGCACAAAGCAAGGAGGAAAGGGTAAGGTAGCTGTAGAATATGACATTGGGAGGCGGTATTAAGGAGGATTTAAGGAGGAGTAATTAAGGAGGATAAGAATAAGGGAACAGCCTTTGAGGGGGGGCAGGACATGGAGAGGTTTGTATGATAGTCAGTGGTTCAGAATCACCAGGGAACAAATTTGTTAAGTTACCAAATGGATTCAGGAGGGTTATTAACATCAGTGGGGGTTTTGCCTCAGGGTGATGTCCTCTCTGGGTGTGAAACAACCTAGCATAAAGTTTTCAATCTTTTACAATTCTCTTGCCCCTTGGTCTCTAGTAAACCTTTCCAGTACCCAATATTCAATGTGAAAAGAAAAAAAATGTAGAATTTCTCATGCATATGCAGAGAAGAAATAAATAAAATAATGAAGTTAATTTTTAGAAAGAAGATTATGCAGTACATGACATTTTCAGTATCATGAAATTGTTAAATGTTTATCAGAAAACAATCAAATAAATATTACTCATTATTCTCTGAGATTCTCAAACCCCAGGGATAAGTGCACCCAGGTTAGGACCCCCTAACCAAGAGGAAGGCCCCTAGTACATCAAGTCAATCCTTTGTGAAGGCCTGTGAGAGGCCATGGACAAGAATCATCCAAGATGACACATGAATGAACTATAAAATGTGCAAGGGGAAGTATGGATGGGCTGTGCTGTGGGGAATGTTCATTAAAATATTCACAAGGCAATTGAATACCAAGATAAGTGACAAAGTCACTGACCTCTCAGAGTTTCCATTCTGTCATATAAGATGTTCTGACTTCTGTTTTTGTTTAAAACGTCTCCACAAACAACACACTGTGATCTTGGCAAATATTACTCCGATCTAGGCCAAACAGTGAATCTAAATTTAAAATAATTGGCATTAGTTTTCTAGACAGAATCTGATCTCTTCAGGCAGATAATTATTTTGCTTCGTTTTTATTGTCTGCTCCAGACAAATCTGGATTGGATACACTGTTATTTACACTCATTTTCAAATTGCCATCCCATTCTGTTAGTTCTTGTGTTGATCAAAAGATACATTAAATATTTAGATGCAAAAATGTACAAATTAAAATATCTTTGGCTCCACTAAAAATTTTAACATCTCCCACTGGCTGCTACCTAATTGTACACACACCTAGAGAGTTATAAGGTCAAAATGGGGAGAGTTTGAGGTCAAAATGACTTAGGTTCAAATCTTGATGTTTACTTAAAGGCCCTGAGTCTAGGTATCTTCACCTGTAAAACTGAGATAATAATGTTTGTAGTTCCTAACTTGCAGGCTCAATTTAAACATACATAAAATTCTATGCAAATTCTAAAACTACGTAAATGCAATCTATTATTGTTATCTTACCTGGGTCCTCTTACCCAGGGATGTAAGCTTCCACCCTTCAATGATCATATCAATTTAGAGTATACATCAAGAATCAATGAAAATTTATAGATTACATATAAATTACAAAAAAAAATAATCCAAGAACCTTTAATACTAAGAGTCTTTCAGACTGATAAGAATTTGCCACAGACCAGGGCTGGGTCAGAGGCTGGAAGTCCGGGAAAACAACCATAAAGAAGATTATTTACAAACTTCTTGTGACTCACTCAAATGAGTTAACAAACTTGTACGAGGAAGAAGAAAAATCTATCTGGGCTTGAGCCCAAGGAAACACTTAAACATCTCACAGTTTTCCAGAGAATCCCACTGGATCCAGTTGCAAAGTGGAAAAAACATGGGTGAGGGTGAGAGGCAGTTAAAGATTATATGTCATGTCCTAAAGGAACCTTAGAGCTCATTTATCCCTAGTTTTACAGATGAGGAAACTGAGGCCCAGAGCAGAAGAGTGGTTTTTGCCCAAGGTCACACATGTAAGAAGCGGTAGAAGTGAGATATAAACCTTGGTCTTCTTATTTCCTAATCCAGAGTTTGGTGAACTACATGATACTATGGAGACCCAAGTTCAAATCACAGCTGAAACAATTTTCTAGCTATATGGCTTTGTGACTATAAGCAATGCATTTAAGCTCTCTAAACTTCAATTTCCTCATTTGTAAAATGAGGATATTTATGCCACCTACTCCACAAAGGAATTATGAGGAAAATGTTTTGAAAAGCAAAGCACATGTAAAAGTAAAGCACATGTAATACATACAACATATAAAATGACTGCAATTATATTATACATTGTTTTTGTTTGTTGTTCAACTGTTTCAGTCACTCCAGCTCTTTGTGACTCCATTTGGGGTTCTGTTGGCAAAGATACAGGCTCACAAAGATAGTAAGTAGCTGAGACCAGATTTTAATTCAGGCAGATTGCTCTTCCTGACTTTGAAACTAGAACTCTACTGAACTACCTTGCTACCCATATAATACATGCCATAGCTACATATATAACATGTGTGTGCATGTGTGTGTAGACTACAACTATATATATATATATATATATATATTAGACTGTGATGTTCTAAAGCAAAACTGAATGTCCTTTTCTCACTCTCTAATCTATATCACTTTCTACAGCATTTTACCTGTTGGTCACCTTCTCCTCCGTCATACTCTCTCCTCTTGGGGTTTCTGAAGTTTAGAGTTGATAGATCTGGTTCAGGTGTGAAAGAATTCACTTAGAGATTTGCTGTAGCCATTGGGAGATTTATTGATGCAAAAGTAGTACAGGTCTCCTAGCAAGAAAGCTAAGTGAGACTCCAATATCTGGGGAAGTTATGCTTATATAGAGGTTTCAGAATGATGATGTAGTTTTAGAGGTTTTTGTGGGGGTTGAAGATTAAAGACAGGATGAGGAAGATGGATGAGGGGATAGGAGACACAAGATAGAGGAGACAGGGGAAATTTTATGACCCAGGATGGGGGGAGACAAGGAATTTTATGATCCAGTATAAGGGAAAAGGTATTTCAAGATAAGAGGAAGAGATTTTAGGATGCCTTCAGGTTAGAGAATAAACTAGGGGCTTCACAAAATACTAGAAAAGCAACCCTTAATATTATTTTAACCCTTAGGGCACTGCTTGTATCCTCCTCATTTTCCACAAAACTTTTCACCTGTTTGACCATTCCTTTTCAGAATTTTTTGTTGAATCATCTATTTCATGTTCACGTGTCCCCATGATTTTGTCCTAAGCCCTCTTCTCTTTTCTCTCCAAACTCCCCTCATTTAGTGATCTCATCAGCTCCCAGGGATTCAATGATCATTTCTGTGTTGATGATTGTCAGATCTATATGTCCAGCCCCCATTGCTTTCCCTAACCAAAGGCCTACATTATCAACTGCATATTGGACATCTAAAACTGTTGAAACTCAGCATACTCAAAATACATCTTTCCCCTGAAACTCCCTTCCTATAAACTACCATAATACTATTAAGAACAAGACCATCCTCTCAGTCACTCTGGTTCACAATCTCTGAGTCATCTTCAGCTTCTCACACTCACCTACCACACATGTCTAGTTAGCTGCCTAATCTCATTTCTACTTACAGTGTAACCTGGTTTCCAGGCATGCCTAGTTCTAACATGGAGCCCACTAACTCCCCTGTCATATGGTTGGGGGTAGCCTCCTTTGATTAGCTGCCTTCATCTTTAAAGTCAGTGAGAATGAACTGTTCTTTCTCTTTTCCATCATCTTTTCAACTGTTGTCTTCTCAGAATTTCTATGTGCCTCCCCCAGCATGGATATCATGAACTAAACCAGTGAGATAGGAGATATTTGCCTTTACCTACCTATCTCTCTTCTACCCCAGCTCTGAGAAAAGAGTCTGGCTTGTTTTTGTTTGTTTGTTTTTTTTTTTTTGTTCTGTGTTGTTTATCCTCAGTTTCAGGTACCCTAGGTACTCCCCCATAGGGCCAGAAATTTGAGCCATAGTGACTGTGGAGCCAGTATTTCAGATAAGATGATACAGCCAGCAAGGCCAGCCTGGAAGCCCTGAGAAGCCAGAGTGCTGAGGATAGAATGCAAGGTAGGTTTGGGACTTGGAATTGGAATTGCGCTCTACGGAACCAAATTAAGTTATGAACATTTCTCTCCCCAGAGACTGAAGTGGTACAAGGGGAGGGAGGATCATGCCTCCCATGTGTTGCAAGGAGTATGTTGATATATTTGTGATTATACCTTCTGAAGTAAATATCCCTTTGTAAAGGTCAACAGCTAACGCAGCTAGGTAGCATAACATAGATAGCTAGGTAGCATAGTCACCAGGACTGAAATCAGGAAAACTTGAATTCAAATCCAGCCTCAGATACCTACTAACTTCATCTCCCTGAGCAAGTCACTCAACTCTGTTTGCTTCAGTTTCCTCATTGGTACAATGAGATGGAGAAGGAAATAGCAAACTCCAGCTTCTTTGCCAAGAAAACCCGATATGGAATCATGAAGAGTCAGATATGACGGAAACAACTGAACAGCAACAAAAGGTCAATTGTGCCACAACAACATTTTTCATACTTGTCACCTGTGTTCCATTCCTCCCACCACAATCCTAGTTCTGGCTCTCATTACTAACTCCCTGGGAAACAGCAATAGCCTTCCAATCGGTCTCCCTTATTGATCTTAACCTATTCCAATCCATTGTTGCATAGAAGTATAAGTCCATTTCACATATATATGACACACATACAACACCCAGTAAACTCTGTATTGCCTCCAAGATCAAATACAAACTCCTTTATTTAATACTTAAAGACTTTTCTTTTTAAGATTTAAGATTTTAAAAGATCACCTTGTCCCTTACTGACTTTCCAGTCTTTTTTTACATGTTTTTTCCTCTCTATGCATGCTATGATCTAGCCATGTTAGTCCACTTGCTGCTCCTCACATGTGATGCCCTTGATGTCTTTGTGTCCTTCCACTGACTGGTTCCCATGCCTAGAATGCTTTCCCTATTCACTATCACCTCTTAGACTCCATGGCCTCCTTCAACATAGTTCAAAGTTCTTCATGAAACCTTTCTCAATCTCTCCAACTACTAATGACTTACTCTCTAAAGTTTACTTTCTTCCTACTCAGCATGTATCTTTAATTAATATATCTATATGAATATTGTTGTTCCCGTTAGGATATAAGCTGATTGAGTGACTGAATTGCTTTTTCTTTTCCTTTGTATCTCCAGCTTTAGTATAGTCTGATACATAATAAGAAACTAATAAATGGTGGCTGATTGATTTATCAATTGCAAAAAAAGGAATCATTATTATACCATGCAACTCATAGTGAATTGATCTCACTAGACAAATGCCAAAAGATAAGAAATTCAAAAATCTTTGGATCCAAATAGACAGGAACAACATTGAGAGCTGCCATTTTGAGGTAGCTCTTCAAGAATCCAAGGAAGTGGCCTCTGGGTCTGACAATGATGTTCAGTAAATCTCAGTGCCCAAATGGGGCAATGAAATCAATTGCAATGCAAAATTTAAAATAGTGAATTCATATTAGCTATAATAATAATAATATTATTATTATTACTACTACTATTATTATTCAACTGGAAGAACAACACATAAAAAGAGAAACAAACTTGAGATATATACAAAATAATCTCAATGGGGAAGAGTTAAGTTGTCCTCCTTTATAGAGAGAACAGAAAAGGACATAAGAATTGACTAGTTTTTTTTCTTTTTTACCATAGTACATTATCTTCCCACCCACCATAAGCAGGGGGTACTGTTCCATCTTTGATCTTTCTGTTCCCAACATAGCTCCCCAAAAACCACCCTTTTCTCTGTCTTTGGCATTTATCCCAAGCCTTAGCACATAAATAGGCTTTAGCCTTCCTAACACTATTTTTAAGTACTCTGCCACTCTTTTATAGTCATTCTACTCAAGGAGCCCTTTAGAAATCTGAGTTCATTGATGAAAACTCCATGCTGCCATATCAATCAATCAACAAGCATTTATCAAGTACTTTCTTTGAGTCATGCAGGCACTGTACTAAGTGATGAGGATACAAAGAAGAAGCCCCCTCAAAAGTGGCTGATGCTTCTTTTTCTTCCTCATCAGAATCAATTGTAACTCTGTTGTTCAAATTTCCTTCTTGAGAACCGACCAACTCTTCTCCTGAAAAAAGAAAGGCCAGCTTTTCTCTCTTTCTCTCTCTCTCTCTCTCTCTCTCTCTCTCTCTCTCTCTCTCCCCCCTCTCTCTCTCTCTTTCTCCTTCATAAAGCTTATTGTTTCTCTCCTTCCGAGAATTCCTCTAATAAAGCTTCCCTCTTGTACTTCCCCCTTGAATCTCTCTCCAAAACTAAACCTTTTGGACTGTATGTATGCAAAGTAGAGTAAAGGGAAGCATTTTTCAGCTCATCTTATTTGGTAGGCACTCCAAGGAAAATTATGCTGTTTTCTATGACAACAACAATAATAAAATAGCTAGCATTTATATAGCACTTGAAGATTTACAAAGTGCTTTACATGAACTGTCTTTCTCATTTGATCCTCACAACAATCTTCAAGATAGGTACTATTACTATGTCCATTTTACAGATGAGGAAACTGAAGTTGAGGGCCTAAGTAACTTGCCCAGGGACATACAGCTAGTAAGTATCAGAGGCAGGATGCAAACTGAGGAATTCCTAACTCCAAGTTCAGGTCTCCATCCCATTACTGTTGAGCTGCCTATAGAATAAAAGGTCCTATCATCAGGCACAGGGATCAATTCTGTTGGATTCCCAAAGCCTATAGATTCTCTAAGGAGGCATACTAAGGCTAAGCCAGATCTTATCTACTCCTTGACATGTGTCATAGTGCCACCCAGTTAATTTGAATACCACAATTTTATGCCATTTGGTTGTATTTCACTATCTTCGTAACATCTATGAAATATTATTTTCCTCTTTGTATTACTTCTTTTATCATGTGCTCTGATGTCTATATAGACATCTGGGCCAATGAGTATCATTTCTGTTCTCATTTTCTATTGCCTTCTGTGAATTACCAAGTTTCTATGACTTTTTTCTTCATTTGTCATCTTTTGCAGCTCTCTCATTTACCATCTATATCTAAAATTGGCATCAGTGAGAAAACTTTGGCCCTAATTCCTTCACATCCCTGCCCTATGTGACTATGGCAATCCTTCACTTCTAGTTCCATTTTCTTTAAGCTCACTTTCTTTTAATCCAGACCAAATACAACTGCTCAGAGCCCAATTATTCTTGTCCAATATTTGGGCCACATCATTCTTCTTCTGTTGGAAACCTATTACCCTCTGCAGTAAGTTTGAATAACTTATACAAACCCTCCACAAACCCAGTTGATATGGCCTTTCTGATTTTCTTTACCTCCTTATTTGATTTCTTCATTCTCTTTAGTCAAATAAACCATTTATAGCTACCATTCCACTATTGCCCCAGAAAAGAGGTATTATAATTCCAGCAATGATGGATGACCTTCAAGGTCTCTTTCAACTTCAAAGACTCTGGGAAACACTACGCCTGTGTTATTAATCACTTCAGTTCTGTAGGCATCTGTCTACTAGTATAAGAGGCACAGCTAGGTATTAGAAAGGACACAAAGCTGAGGAAGAAATGGCCTCTGCCCCTTTAACTTATATGAAAGTTGTCAAATGGACAAATAAACTATAATTTAAGGTTTATTTTTTAATTTATTTTGTATTGCTTTACCAAATAAAAATTTTCTTCTTTAATGGCATGGGGATGTGGTTTCCCAAGACCACCTTTTACATTCCCTGTAAAAGGAATGAAATTTAGAAAATAAAAAGACTGATGTTTGTTCACCTCATCTCCCAAAGGTGCTTAGCGGGTTGCAAGTAGCACCCCCAAGTATGTTGCCTAGAATATAGCAAGTACTTAATAAATGTTTGTTGATTGATCAAGGCATAGTGGAAAAAAACACTGGTCTATGACTCAAGATACATACATTTTAGTCCAGCCTCCATCATTAACTAGACATTCTATCCTTGGACAAATCATTTAATATCTTTGATCTCCACTTTCCTCACCTATAAAATGAGGGCTTTGGATGAGATGACCTTTAATATTCCTTCCAGCTCTAACAGTCTGAGTCTGAGAATTCTTTGTATTAATTAATGGTGTTTTCTATTTGCAAAGAGTTATATGCTATTCTACATGACTCATCTCTTCTGTCTCCACAGGGTATAATGATAAGAGCATCAGGAAACAAAAGGGACAGAAATTCTTTCTCCCAAGCTAATTTTTAATCAGACCTATTCAAAATGTCAGAGGTCGCTGCAAATCTGTCTGTTAAGGAATAAAGCTGTCTCCATCCCTGCCCCCAGTCCCAAATATTATTGCACATCCCAGAAAAGGAAATAATATAGCCAGTCATTCTGCTTAGAGAACTGCTTCTACCCATATAAACCCATCAAAGGATGTTTTCTCTGGGATTGTGCTCAAACAGGTTGGTCAGAAAATAAAGCTCTTAAATTCCTAGAAATTTGCATATTATCAACTTGTTTTTTAGAAAAATGTGAGACTTTGAGAAATTATCAGAATGTAAAATACTCATAGGATCTGAAAGCACAAACTCACATCTTTTAACTAGGTTAGCTAAACAAGGATGATCCCCTGAGGGGAATACTAACACCAATTCTATTTTGAGTGTTTCTGTGGAACACTGATGATCATGAGTTACATAGACTAGGAATGGCTATTTAGGGACATTATTTTTGCTTAAATATTTGCAGGATATTTCATGAGATGTGTTGAATCTGTAGAAAGAAAAAGTGGTTTTACTATGAGCTTTAAGTAGAAAGGAAAATAGTCATCAATGTAGTATTCTATTTATACTTCTGTAACACTTTAAACACAGTCTTTTCTTAATCATTGGTTTAAAATTACAGTTAGACTAGATAGAGAGCCAGAAATTTGATAAAGAGGAAATATTAGAAGCTCTGACTTCTAACACCAGTTCTGCCACTGTTTTGCTGTATTAAGTGATAGATACTCGAAAAATTAACCCATGTCTATATTATTCAGTTTCCAAAATGGAAACATCATTGGTATCTAATACTGTGGAAATCAACTTTTTAATCAGTTGGCAAATAAGGAATGCATTTGTCACCTTCTGATTATGCATTATAATAAAGAAGGAATGTAATGGGAAAGGTTGGTTCCTTATATATTCATTCTTTTTGCTTATCTTCTGAATCTAATTAATTTATTATTTAATATTTAGGACTATCTTAATAATTCACAAGGTGTTGCTGAAATATGTCTTATGTTCAAATGAATTGTTTTGTAGGCATATGCATGCTCATATATAATATATGTGCATATACACATATGTGTGTATACATATATAAGCATATACATATACACATAAATGTATGCATATAATTAGTCAGTGAATCCAGAAGTTAGGCTCCAGAGTAATTAATTTACAGGAATTACTTCAGTGGCATGAAAAAAAGATTAGAGTGAAGTCAAAAAGTAGATGATGAATAGGGTACCAAAGGATGATGAATATTGCATTAGAAGATAGTTTAGACATCATCTAATCTGACTTCCTATCCAAAGCAGAAATCCCTCCAACAATATCCCTGACAGGCGGCCATCCAAATTCTGTTTAAATATATCAAATGTAAAGGAGCTCACCATTTCATTAAATGGCCAATATCATTATTAAATGCATAGCTCATGCTCTGGAATTCAGTTCCTGGTGAGGTGGGGAGGAAGAAAAGAGAAAATAAGAATGAGGAGTATAATATAAGACATAAGTCTTGTAAGTCTTAAGTCTTATAAGTCAGAAGGTAAATCAGCTAATGTCCTAAATCCATAAACATTACCTGACCTGTGTTCCCCAGGTCAAAAGTTCTATTATCAAGGTAGGAAATGTCATAGAACATGGAAGGCCAAAGGCAAAAGCTAGGAAGGAAATGCTGATAAGTGGTTTTGTATTCCCCTTACCTTTCTAATGCTTCACTCATTCATCTTTCTCTTTTAAGCTTCCCTCCTTGGTAGCAGATCCTGACCTTTTGCCACTCCCTGCTAACAGTTGAGCTCAAAATCAGAGAGATAGATGCCTAGGGATCACCTATATGTAAACAAGGATGTTGGTAGTAGAGGAAATGAACAAGGGAATAAAGAAACACCTGTCAGCTCTGCTCCACCCATACCTACCATCAAAAAGAGGTATGATTAGTTCAATTGGAATGCTATTGTCATGTGTCTCACTTCACCCCCTTCAAATCCAAATTCCATTTTTTTAGCCAACAATAATTCCCTCCTCTACTTCCTTTCCTCCTACTCATTTCTACAACATTTAAACTCTCATTTCTGATGTCAAATCTCAATTGAAACTTCTCCCTAGGAAATAACCAATGATATCTTAAGTGCTAAAACAAATAACCTTTCCTCAGTATATCCATCTTCCAAATTAATTTTGTTAATTTCCTAACTCAGTAAAATAATTTTTGATAATTTAATTGTTATGGTACTGAATAAATAGATTAATTTAGGTAAAATTTGATTATCAAATTGGGGGTAGGGTGACATGGTCAGATCTGGACTTTAGGAAGAACAACATCATGCACTGAGTGGAAGATGGATTTGAGTGGAGAGAGATTTGGGGCAGGAATACCAACCAGCAGATTATTGAGGTCTTGGCATGAGGTGATAAGGGCTTGCACTTAGGACAGTGGCAATGTTAGGAAAAATGGGGGTATATCCAAGAGATGTTACAGGCAGGACTTGGACAGAGATTTGATATGGGGTGGGAGTGGGGGTGGCGAGAGAGAAAGAAAGAGAGAGAGAGAGAGAGAGACAGAGAGAGAGAGACAGAGAGAGAGAGAGAGAGAGAGAGAGAGAGAGAGAAGGAAAGAGAGTAAAGAATTGAGGATGATACCTACGTTATGAGTCTAGGTGACTAGATAGTGGTGCCCTCAACAGTAACAGGGAAGTTTGGAAGCAGAGCAATCCATGCTCTGAAGGAATTTACATTCTCTCAGGGGAGACATGTACACATATAAATATATTCCAAACAAATGCAAAATAAATGCCAGGCAGTTTGGAAGAGAGAGTACTACAACTGGGGAAAATAATGAAAGTCTTTACTTAAGCAATGTTGATTGAGGTGAGTGAGTGGTTTCAAGATACAGAAGTGAGGAGGAAGTAATTCTAAGCATGGAAGATAGCCAGTACAAGTCTTTCCGTGTTTTCATAAATTAGAAACAAAATATTTTTTTAAAGATGACTAGTACAAAGATCCAGAGGCAGAAGATGAAGTATCATCTGCAAAGACCAAAGTCAATGTGAATGAAAAATAAAGTGCAGGAAGGGAAGTAATATATAATGAGAATGTAAAGGTAGATTGAGGATAGATAATGAAGGACTTTAAAAGAAAAAAAGTTTATAGTTTATCTTAGAGATAATAGGATACCCAGGAGTTTATTGAGTTGGGAAGTGGCACAGTTAGACCTGATTTAAGGAAAATCACTTTAGCACATGTTTAAATTGTGGGTTGGAATGAAGAGAGATTTGAGCCAGGGAAACCAAGTAGGACATCGCCATTATCTAGGTAAGGGGTGATGAGAACCTGCCCCAGGGTTGTAGCTATATGAATATAGTGAAGAGGACAGATGTAAGAGATAGGAGTTTTTAGAAGGCATGATGTGGCAACCAAACGAATATGAGTGGTGAAAGAGAGTGAGGGGTTGGAGATAACACTGAGGCAAGGAACCTGAGAATCTGGAAGGACAGATAGCAGAAATAGCTACCAGATGATCCAAAGAATTTAGATCCTCCCCTTTGTACAATCTTTCCCAGTCTCTGTTGCCCTGTCCTCCCCTGAAGCCTCCTTTCTTGCCTCTTGGTTCATGTGCAACAATTTCTAGTTACTACTCTATAACTCCCCCCACCCCCACCCCCCAAAGAATCAGTTAAATAACAGTAAAAAATTCAAAAAAGGAATAAGGTCAGAAACAATCTCTCCTTGTTTGTTTTCAGGTTTATTTCAGGAACACTAATAATAGATCAATTTACAACACCTTCCTCACAATGCTTATTAATGCTATGCAAATAATTCTCTACTCTTTAGCTTCACTCCTGATTTCCCACCCAAGAAGCAGTACCACATCCACTGAAGGTTTCCACGTAGATATACTACCTGTTACCTCAAATTCAAAAGGTTTAAATCTGAACTCACATTCTTTCTGTTTGAATAAGATCTTGCCCCCATCTCTTTCAATGACATTGCTATCCTCCCACTTCCTCAGACTAAAAGCTCATCTTTATCTCATTTCTCTTTTCTAATGCTTACATCATTTGCTAAGCCTTGTTGAATGTTTCGTGTGTGTGTGTGTGTGTGTGTGTGTCCATCTCATCCTTCCTGTTGTATTCACCATAATCCAGGACTTCAACACCTCATGCTCAAATTTTATATTTTCTAACTGGTCTCTTGGCCTCCAGTTTTTAATCCCCTTTCCTTCCAAGTAAGATAACATTTTTAAAGAACTTTGCAAAGCTTAAAAATGCTCTATAAATGTCAGTTAATGTTCTTACTCTTTTGTAACACATCACCACCAGAGTTCTAACTGATTTCATCTATCACTGTCCTGATATTTAAAAAAAACAACAACAAATAAATGTTAATGGCATTTCATTGCCTATAGGATAAAGTCCAAACTTCTTTTCCTGGATTTCAAAGTTCTATGACAATCCAACCCCTCTCTACCTTCCCAAACTATCTCCTCTTACCTTCTTATAGTATGGTAACTTTTGCTACAATTATGCTAATCTACTCAGCATGTACTGAATAACTTCTGTTCATTCCTGCCTCCACACTTTTGTCCATCTGCCTATTCTCTGTCTTTCAGAATGCTTTCTATCCTTTAAGGCCAAGTTCAAATCACATTTTCTCTATGAAGCCTCCCCCAGTCACTCCAACCATCAGGGATTCCTGATGATTGGGATATTAACTGCTTATTTGAAATAATCCCATGTTATATGGTTTTGTTTTTAAGTTTCTCATATCTTTTCTTCCCAATGGATATCCAAAATCCCTTAGGAATAGAGATAGTCTGATGATTTTTTGCATCAACCACAGTTCTTAACAGTGTCCTACCTCCAGTAGGCTCAAAAATATTTAGTAAATTAAATTGAATTAGGCAAGTAGGTGGTACAGTGGACAGAGGGATGATTCTAGAGGTAGGAGGACCTGAGTTAAAATCCACTCTCAGACTCTTACTAGCTGTGTGACCCTGGACAAGTCACTTTATTTTGTCAGCCTCAGTTTCTCCCTTTGGTATAGGAGAGAGAGCCAGGGAGTACCCAATTTGTGGGAATCTTGTTCCATGTAGTTGAGATATGGCAAAGCAGCAGATGCAAAACCAGGCAGCTCATACTCAGTTATATCTTATGCCTGGCCTTCTTCTCACCAGCTGCCCTGGCTTATGCCTTGCTCCTCTAGAGGCAGCCAAGTGATGTGGTGGATTGAGCACTAGGCCTACAGCTGAAAGCCTGAGTTCAAATGTGATATTTATTAGCTTTCTGACCCTGGGCAAGTCACTCAACCACTGTTTACTTCAGTTGCATCTGTAAAATGAGGATAATAACTTTCCAGATTTTTGTGAGTATTAAATGAGATAATATTTGTAAAACATTTAAAGGCTCATTTCCTTCCTTTCTCCCCTTTCACTGCCCTCTGTTGGGTCAAGTGGTTAAGGATTATTGAAAATATGATGTGCTTTACCCTTGATGGTAGAGTGGATAAGGAGAGGAGAGGAAGAGGAATAATGCACAGGTTTCCACCATCCACCCCCTTCCCAAGTCTGCTTTTCACTTTCTTTCTGTTTTTATAGATCTAGTACAATATTCTGAAACCATCAAATCAAAATAAGTTGATAATAATTAACCACTCACCCTCAATCAAATATAAACAGGTTGAAGTAGCCATGTCTAAGAGATATTCATAATCAAAGTAACAAAGTGAGGTCAGTAAGTGAAAGATAGCAAAGGCATATTCATTTACTCTGTAAAAAGATGAAATCGAAGTCCCAAATGAAGACCCATCAAACAGGTATGACTGATGAGGAGACAGGATACAATGAGTCCAGGCTTTTCTTATCTTTGTTGCTGTTTATCATTTTTAAGTCACATCTGACTCTTCGTGACCCCTCTTTGAGGTTATCTTGGCAAAGATACTGGAGTGGTTTTCCATTTCCTTCTTCAGTTTTTTTACAAATGTGAAAACTAAAGCAAAGAGGGTAAGCGACTTGCCCATGGTTACACAGATGGTAAGTATCTGAGGCTAAATTTGAATTCCGGTCTACCTGACTCCAGGCCTGGCTTTCTTTCCACTGTGCCATCTAACTACCCCTCTTCTGATCCAGCTGCACATATTATTTTAACCAACCAATTAATCAATAAACATTTCTCAACCACTATGCTAGGCCCTGAGGATATAAGGAATAGATAGATAGATAGATAGATAGATAGATAGATAGATAGATAGATA
>NW_027186296.1:67720584-67728229 GCF_028583685.1 Petaurus breviceps papuanus | reverse complement strand
ATAGATAGATAGATAGATAGATAGATAGATAGATAGATAGATAGATAGATAGATAGATAGATAGATGATAGAATAACAATCCCTACACAATTGTTCTAATGGAGCAACAAGAAATTTGTACATAGGAATATGTAGAAAATATAAGGAAAATAAATATAAGGTAGTTGAATATAAGACAGATAGGGAATGTTATCTTAGGTAGCTTCTAGTTTCTCTCCCAATCACAAATAATGTTGTCATAAAAAATCCTTAAGTGACTATTTTTTTCTTTTTCTTTCTTTTTTCTTTTTCTTTTTTTTTGAGAACACAGTCAAGTCATATTTTTAACATTGTAATTACTGGATCAAAGGAATAACTATTTTTGTAACTTTCCTGCACAAAATTTGTTTGCTTCCCACCAAGATGTGCGATTCTAGTAGTAATAAATGAGTGCATCTGTTCTACAAATTCCTCAGCTTTAAATTTTGTAGTTTTAAATAATTGTAGTCAATCTGATAGCCCATTTTGTCCAATGACCCTTCCTCATTTCTTGGGATTGAGAGCTGGGGGGGATTGACCTAGTCTTCCCTGAATATACCTGGTAATTGACTGGTACTTTTGAGGGTATGGATATTCTATCTGGTTATTAGAGTGTACAATTATTTATAACCAATAAAGAGTACAAATTGCCTTGATTGACCACTTTCCCTGTTCATATAATCTGAAGACCTGAACCTCATTGCTTCCACCTCTGACACTGTCTCTTCCTCCTTTGAATCCTTCTTCCCACCCTTCTTTCAAAGATCTTGTTGTGGAAAGTTATACTTCAATAACTCCCTCTAATCCTTTCTACCTTTTGTGACTTATCAATGGCAGACTAATAGTCTTAGACCTGTGGCCTTTTCACTTAGAATGGAGGTCACATCATTTCCACCTTTATATAACATTTTAAGATTTATGAAATGCCATCTTCACAACTCTTTTGAGTTAGGTGGTTGTTGTAGTCTTTGTTTTTCTTGATGTTTCATAAAGTCATTTAGCTTCCACTTATCCAATTCTAAATTTTAAAGGAATTGTTTTCTTCAGTGAGCTTTTGTGTCTCTTTTTCCATTTGGCCAATTCTACTAAATCTGTATTATAATGACTATGACTCCACAATACTTTTTTTTTCTTTTTGGAGGGGGTAATGAATGGTAATTAAGGTTAAGTGACTTGCCAAAGGTCACATGGCTAGTATGTGTTAAGTGTCTGCAACTGGATTTGAACTCAGGTTCTCCTGACTCCAAGGCCAGTGCTCTATCCACTCTTCCACCTAGCCACCCCTCCACAATACCTTTAATTGTTTCTTTCTGGCTCCTTGAAATATTTTCTCCTGAATCTGGGAGATATGGAATTTGGCTATAATGTTCCTGCAATTTTCATTTTGGTATTTCTTTTAAGAGGTGATCTGTGAATTCTTTCCATTTCTATTTTTCCCTCTGTTCCTAAGATATCAGGGCAGTTTTCCTTGATAATTTCTTGAAAGATGATGTCTAGGACCTTTTTTTTGATCATGGCTTTCAGGCAGTCCAATAATTTTTAAATTATCTCTACTGGATCTATTTTTCAGAACAGTTGCTTTTCCAAGGAGGTATTCCACATTGTCTTCTTTTTTTCTTCTTTTGGTTTGGTTTTATTGTTTCTTGATTTCTCATAAAGTTATTAGCTCCCCTTTGCTCAATTCTAATTTTTAAGGAATTCTTTTCTTCAGTGAACGTTTGTACCTTCTTTCTGCTGTTTGCCTATTTTTCCAGTTTATTTCTTGACTTTTAACTCTATGCTAACATGGGGCTCTGCTCCTGGAGTGAAGAGGTTAAAAAAACTTCAGTCTTTTGTGCAGTTGTTTTCAGTTCTTCAGGGTGGTATGATTTAGGGAAAGGTATGTTTACAACTGTACTGGCCTGTCCTCTGGTCTGCTAGTGACCTCCAAGCACTCTCTTCCTCCCTGGCACTGTAACAAAAACCCCAAATCCCATAAGGCCACAGCCTCTGGTGTCTTAGCGCTCCTCTTTGTACTGGGACTGAGACCCAGGACTATGACCCAGATCCAAGTATGGGCAATGCAACAGAGTCCTACCTGCAGTGTCAGTGAAAGGACCTTTGTAATCTTCTGACCACTTGTCTGACTCCCTCTTGCCATCTGTGGGATGAAAGACATGAAAACTGCCTCTGCTGCCACTGCTTCAATTGCCCTCTGCTACTACTACAGCCTACTGCTGCTTTGCTGGGGTGCAGCCTGTGCTGGACTGAGCTCTACTCTCATCCCAGTGCAACAGGTCTTTCCTGTTGATCTTCTATATTGTCTTGGGTTGGAAAATTGCTTTATCCTGTCCTTTTGTGAGTTCTGCTACTCCTAAATTTGTTTTGGGGCATTATTTAAAGTTGTTTGGAGGAGTTTATGGGGGGACTCAGGTGAATCCCTGACTTTTCTCCACCATCATCCTAATCCTTAATTTTTGAAGAAAACCAATGGCATCATGGTTGATGTTTTGACTTGCATGTGAATTGGATTTAAGTGTGACAGAGTTGCACAAAGTTGTCAATCTTACTTTCTCTTCCAAAATCTCAAATCCAGTGGCAGCACAAAAGTCAAGATGACTGACAATGACCTGAGATGCAATGGATGACCTTGGCATCTTTGATGTCTAACCAAGCTCTTTGATGTCAACCTGCTTTAGCTTCTTTTGTGGCTATTGGAATAAATTTTTCTCATTTGCCCATTCTGCCAGGGGAAGTCTTTACATGTTGGGGTAGACATCTCCCTAATTCACCAATGGGTTTGATGACTAAGGTGGGTAGAGACCTGAGGCAAGAAAACCAATTAGGTTATTTCAATATTCCAGGTACAAAGCAATGAGTACCTATACCAAGGTGGTGACTATGTGAATGCAAAAAAGGGGAGATGTGAATCTATATCTATAGTTATCTGAGAAATGTTGTGAAGGTAGAAACAATAAGATTTGACAACATAATGGATATGTGTGGTGAGTCCAAGAGAAGAGTTGAGGTGAGAAAATTGGATCTGGGTTAAGATGCCTGGAATGATTTCCTTCCTTACCCTTACCTCCTAGCTTCCCTGATCTCCTTAAAGACTCAGTTCAAATCTCACCTTCTGCAACAGCCCTTTTTGGTCTTTTCCATTGCTAGTGTTTTCTTTATGAGATTACCTTCCATTTACATTGAAACATCTTATATATAGTTATTTGAATGTTGTTGAATATGAGCTCTTTGAGAACAGGGACAGGGTTTTTTATTTGTTTGGGTTTTTTTGTATTTTTTGCTTTGTTTTATTGGTTGGTTTTGACTTTTCTTTCTATTTTAAGTACTTAGCTAATACCTGGAACAAAGGAAAAACTTTTTTTAAGTATGTATTGACTGACTAATTTCCCAAGGATTCCTTTAACTATATTAACTCTAGGTCTTTTAATGGTGTCAGATCAAATAAATAAAGAAAGGGGTGTAGATAATGGCAAATCCATTATCATCTCCCATTATCTCTTACCTGCCCATTGGTATTTATGACACTCCTTTCAGTTTCAGGCTTTCCTCTTCTTTCAGATGGTTAGTTAGCTGTATGTGATGGATACTTGCCATGCAATCTTGTTTGGAGAAGTTAGTTCTACCATCCTGTTTGAAGCAGGCAACAGCCACAGACTTATTAAGTACCTATTTATATACTGTAGGTAGTAGAGATACTAGAAAGGAAAACTACATCTTCTCTTGCCCTCAACAAGCTTGCCATCTAATAGTGCTTTTAAGGTCAGAGAATGACTCATCCAGCCCAATATTCTATCCAAGATAGTGATATCAAAGGTTTTGTTAAGAGAAAACATAGCAGTTGTCTTTTCATACAGCAATCTGAAAAGGTTAGGGATGTAGCCAGAATAACTCTGCCTTCTTCATAATAATTTGTTTTGTTCCTATGTGAATTTAGCTGAACCTTTCTTGAACCTACTTATAAAGGATAAATAGGATTCAAATATATTAAAATGTATATTCTATCCATAATACCATTGCTGCTTCAATAAGTTGGTTGTGTCACTGTAGGTTAGAAGGATAGAAGCTTTAATGTGGATATTATGTAAATAAAGGGAAAACCAAGCTTTGCTTCAATTGATAATACAGCAATTTGCCTTCTCCCAGGGATTCAAATACTCAGTCTTGGACGCTAGGGATTAATGAAGAGGTGAGGCAGCCAACATTTGTAATGTTGCCAGAATGGCTACTTCTTTTCAAGTGGTTCTGATGTTACCGTAGCAACTGTCAGTTAAAAATAGTTCAGTAACCAGAAAAGGAGTCAGCAGGTACTGACATTTGAAAATTCTGAAAGGATGGGCAGCAGGGATCCATTTCATGAAGAAAATCAAGTGTGTCTTCTGAATCATGCTGGTTCCCTTGGCTGAAAGAGCTTTGACTGGGTTCATAAGAGTATATGGTTCAGAAAAGCCAGGAGTTAAACTAAGTGGGCTTTGATTTGAGAGGGGAGGCCACCTTGGGAAATTCTGATGGAATGTTTCTGAACAAAGGTAGCAGAATATGGGAATAGATCAAAAGCAACTGGAGGCTTTAGCTCAGGACCACAGATTTTTACCATCTGGGGAGAATGAATCAAAAAGTCTTAGGAATTGTTTTTGAAAGGGCCCTTAGAGTGCACCTAGTCTAACTTTATTTTGCAAAAGAGGAAACTGAGGGCCAGAGAGATGAGGTGACTTTTCCCAGGTCATGCCTCTAGTAGAGAGGGTCAGAATCCAGCTCCCCTGATTCCCATTCCAATGTTCTTTCCACTACTTCCATATTATGCATCCCCACTTATATTGACTGGGCTATAGAGTAAATTATTAGAGACTGAAAGTAACACAATAACACTACCTGTCCTCCCACTGCAGTCTACTATAGCTACAGCTTCTGCTAAATTAACAATTAAAACAATACACAATTACTTAATGTCCGATACATGTGTCCAGCTAAGTTCCAGGCTCTGTATAGAAAGGAGATAGCATGGAAGAAATAGGATGCCCAAAGTTCTACAGTTGTTCCTCTTTTGCCTGCAATCAGGCACGTCACCCAGGGCAAGACATTAAATCTGCCTGGATTTCATTTTCCTCATCTAGACATGTCCAATGCATTTGTGCATCAATAAAATATGGACAACCAACCTCACAGGTAGCATTCATATATCTGTTAGCATTTATATAGTGCATTATGATTTGCAAGGAGCTTTATAAATATCTCATCTTCACAACAATTCTCTGAGGTAGGTGTTAATATCGTTTCCATTTTGATGAGAAAACTGAGACACAGAGGTGAAGTGACTTGCCTGGGGTCACACAGAGAGTGTCTGAGACAGGATTTGAACTCAACTCTCAAAGGAATGTAATGATTACTAATGAGATTATGAATGTAAAAGAACCTTGAAAGTATTTATAAAGGTGCTATAAAAAATGTGAATGATTATCAGTGAAAGAAATATACATTGGTCCCTTCTCATTCAAGGAAACAAATGAGTTAAAGGTAGTATATAGCAAAGTGCTAGAATGTTTGGTACAGGTGTTATAACAAGAAGAATGTAAACTTCTTGAGAGCAGGGAGCATTTACATTTTTGTGTGTATACTCATTATCTAACTCAATGCCTTGCATGTTTTAGGGGCTTCGTAAACATTTGTTAAATTCACTTAAACAGCAATAATAAACCATTTGTAGCAACGTGGATCACACTGTGAAATGTATGCAGTCCTCCCTGCTTTCTCCTCACCTAGTCTATCCACCCAGGCCTCACTCTCCAATCTCCTTTCCTCCTTTTTCTCATATTAGAGGGTTAGAGATGGGATCAAACATACCCTTCTACTTTTAGCCTAGAGGCAATATAATGACCCTCAAATCCATGGGGTCTCCATTCCCTGTTATTTTATGGAGTTTATGTCAGATAAAAAGTTATTCATACAATTACAATTGTTCAGAGCCCCCAGTTATGAAAATTCCTCCCCTTCAGATAGAGGTTAGGCTCTTTCCTCTAGTTTTAACTCTGTATATTTTCAGCTAACCCCTGGTCTCTTTATATCTCAGGGGAAATCAGAATAAAGGAAATGCTCAGGTAAGAGAAGTGAACAGAATATATGATGGTGTTTGTTACTGGACAGTTAAAGGGATAGAGGATTAGTAAAAGAGTTGATCTTTTGGAATTTCTCTTAGTTCTTGAAGAGATGAGTACAGCCAGCATCTTCAAAGTTCTCTGTTCTGAGATACCAAAAATTAGAACTTAGAGCTCCTGAATCCTAAGACAGTGATCTTTCTACTATACCACATCTCCAAAAGAGATTAGATTTTATAATTAAATATATATTAATTAGATTGTTTGGTTTTTATTCTGTAGGTACTTGTATTCTTATTTAATTTAACTATGACACAAGGCTTAGCATTGAAAGGAATCATCAAAATCCATCCCCTTCATTTTACAAATAAGGAAACTGAGATCCAGAGAGTTTAAATAAGTAGAAAAAAAAATCATACAAGTGGCAATGAAGGGATTTGATTCTAGGTCTTCTGATTTTAATTCTAAGGGTTATTGTTGTTTTTATTATTATTCCATATTCTTCATTGTATAATTCTGCACCAAATAGCTATATGGAACAATAAGAGTTTTAACAGGAATCCAAATATTTCACAAAGCCTGATCCTGAATTCTGACAACTCATATTATAGAACAAAGGCAAAGTACAAAGACAAATCTTGCTCTGAAAAGCCCCATAGAATCCAATTAAGGTCACTAGATTATCCGTGTTCTAGCATGAAGATGATATATTAAATTTTATTTAGAGAGAAATTATCATTTCTTATAGTTACATTATCTATAGCAAAATCCACTAAATAAATAATAAAGACAAAAATATACTCAAACACAAAGAAGTCTCTAAAATCTCCATAATTAAAACCAAACATGTATTAAGTGAATTTTACATACAAGGCACCAATTTCTCTAAAAAGTGTTTTGATTCCATGGAAAGAATGGCAAGAAGGAATCTGTGGTGTAATCTGGGCACAATCCAGTGTGTGTTGGCACTATCAAGGAGCTAAATATTAGATACAGATCAAAAGTCAAGCTGTAGAGTGGTGTAGAATGAACATCCACAAAGGAATTCAACAACAGAATGCAATTTTCTTCAAAGTATTCACAACTAGCTTGGAGATTTAATTTAGCACCTAGACAAGAAAAATTGGACTTATGATTAATGGCTAACACCTCAGACAATTACTTTTTTTAATGATTGTGTTTTGTTCAAAAGTATCATCTCCAAAAAAATGGAAGCAGCAGCAGAGGGTATTTAAACTGATTGGCTTAGAGATGAACTTTATTTTTTTTAAGTGTAATATAATAATAACAGTAAATATTTTGGTGGGGATATTAGAACATAGTGAACAGAACAATGGTTTTGGAGCCAGGGAAACCTGTATTCAAATCCTGCTTTGGGTATTTACTATCTATGTGACCATAGATATGTCAGCCTGAACCTCAGCCTTTTCATTTGTAAAACTGCGGATAATAGCATCTGTCTCACAGGGTTACTTTGAGGATCAAAGGAGATTTGAGAGAGAGACAGAGACAGAGAGAGAGAGAGAGAGAGAGAGAGA
>NW_027186296.1:67673835-67720484 GCF_028583685.1 Petaurus breviceps papuanus | reverse complement strand
GAGACAGAGAGAGAGAGAGAGACAGAGAGAGAGAGAGAGACAGAGACAGAGACAGAGAGACAGAGACAGAGACAGAGACAGAGACAGAGACAGACAGACAGACAGGCAGAGAGGGAGACAGACACAGAGAGAGACAGACAGAGAGAGACAGAGTTTTGCAAACCTTAAAGAAACCTATAAATATGAGTTTTTGTTATTATAATATTTGTGATCACAGAGCACTCTGAATAAATAATCTCATTTGGTCATCATAGTAGCCCTATGAGGCAAGTAGTGTTGACTGTTTTATAGATAAGGAATCTGAGGCTTATAGAGTGAGTAGTCAAAGACCAAATAGCTAGTCAGTTACAGAGTTAGGACTGGGAATCAGGTCTTCTAACTTGCAGTCAGTGACCTTTCCACTAAATGAACATTGATCAGAAAGAACAGTGTTATGTGGAAGCCCTAGATATCAAAGAAATAGTGAAATACACAAAGACTGGCATGTGAAAAGTTTTAAATGCCAAGCAGAGAAATTGATGTTTGATTCTATCTAGAGGCAATAGCGAGCTATTAGAATTTATTGAGGAGGGGAAATAACATCGTCAGATCTATGCCTATGCTAAAAGAAAACTTAGAAATAACCCATTCTCACCAAACCATGAATTTATTCTACAATATGTGTGTCTGGTTATCTTCCAGTCTATGCTTTATTACATCCATTAATGGGTAATTCAATGGAGGAAAACTAAGTCAGGAATAATAAACATTTGGAACAGCCAAGTTTTCTGTGTAACAGTAGGTTTATTCCACAATTTTAAAAAATATATTGAATGGAAATCTAAAATCATTACACACTTCTATAATTTCTTAAGGAGATTATAAAATAGATTTTAACCTTTTTGATGATTCATCATTATGAACATTAATTACCATATTGTGCTATAATACAGCAGTATCCTCAGGGTCCACTGACGTAGATAAGGTTGCTTACTTCTCTGATATGTCTCATTTGCTTTATCCTATGTGAAAATGGTCAGTGGGAGGGTAGAGTCACAAAGGACCCATAAACCCTAGCCTGGTGAGAAGAGCTAAAGAGGGAGAAGGGTGGAGCCAGTCAACAGATTTTTCCTTCAATCTTGTCAATTTAGGAAGATCAGGCTATCAGGGCAAAACCACAAACAAAGGCAAGAATACTGGTGAAATCAAGTTCCTTCATTCAGCAAACATTTATTAAGCATCAATTGCATACTGTATATTTACTACTATAAACCTGTCTACCTTGGCCACCACTCTGAAAAACAAGGAAGAGGTTGTTGGAACTTTAGTCACTGTTCTCAGAAGACATCAAGACTGGTGAGGTCTCAACATCAACTCCTATACTCTGTTCTTCATGGATGGCATTGGATATCATGAAGGATGCACCATCTTGAAATGACCTATCAGCAACATCTGCTCATGCACCATTTACAATCATTAAGGGTCTTGGAGTATGAGAGCATAGCAGAGGTGAGATGACATTTAACCTTGAAGTTTTGATGAATAATGAGATCAGCAGCCTTGATGTCTCTAGACAGTTGCAAGATTATGCAAGTCACCCTTCAAACTTAGAAACTGTGAGTGACACAATCTTGGGACCTTATTTGTCATCATCATCTTTGCTTTCCTAAAGACCTCCCTGAGCCATTGAATAGAACTCTTCATTCATCAACTCCTGGGGTTGCTCTTGCAAGATGTTAGAGACATCTTCCTCTCCCATATCCTTAAACCCTTCACTTCTGATAATGTATACTAAATGCATGATTGCTTCAACATTCATCCTCACTGCTTTATCAACACCTTTAAAGTCTTCAAAATCCCAGATACGAAACAGGCCATACTTTTTTTTCCCAGCATTTGTTCAAGACAGCCTGTGAAACATTTCCCCAGGCTACATTAATGTAGTTGATTACCTGGACCAGAGTGACAGATTACCAGATATCCATCATGGTGGTTTCTGGGTTTATTTCCAAGTAGTCACAGGCATGGCAGTTGATTTTCCTTGTGTAATAAGACTTGGAAGCTTTTATGATTCCCTGATCCAGAGGCTAGATGTTGTATCAGGTGGCATAAAAAACAGCTTCTATGTTTTTGTGGGCATTTTCCAGTTGCTCAAAAAGATGAACTGTAATATCAAGTAATAAAAAAATAACCTTGAATGCAGGGTTCTTTCCCTGCAGATATCATTCTACTTCTGGCATGAAGCAGTTGTTGAAATAGTCCCAGAAGATCTCTGCAGTCATCCATGCTTTTCTATTGCAACATCAATGCCCTGGCATCTTGGCCTTATCTGTTTTTTTTTTCCTTTCAAAATGCTGGGATTTGCAATTTGGTAAATCATTAGTGGCTTACACTTGAAGTCACTACAAGCATCAGCACATAACAGTAGGAGCCAATGATCCTTAAAAGCCTTGGACCCAGGGGGTTCAGCAATGACTTTTGCTATCTGTGTGCTTTCTTTTCTCCTTCATAAACAGACCAGTCTCATTGACATTAACATGTTCTGTTAGGTAACCTTTTTCCTCAATCAGCATGTTCATGTTCTGAAACTTGGCATCAGTCACAGTATCAGCAGAACCAGCTTCACCAGAAAATTTCACATTTTTCAAACCATACCATGACTTAAAAGAATAAACCCATACTTGGCTAGACAAAAGACTTCACACATTTTCTTGTGTGAAGATTACATTACATACTTCTAAATTTGTTAGCCTTTAAAGTGGATGGGGGCGGCCAGGTGGTTCAGCTGGTAAGAGTACCAGCTCCAGTGTTGGGATGACCTGGGGATCAAATCTGGGTTCAGATACTCAGCACCACACCCAGAAATAACTGGCCATGTAACCTTGAGCAAGTTACTTAACCCCAATTGCTTTAAAAAAAATAAATGAATGAATGAAGTGGATGGTACCTATATTGATCATACTCTTTCATTCTTCCACAATCTCATTTACTCACAAACTTTGCTGCTTTTCCATTTTTTTAAACTCCTTCATCACTCATTTGAGAAGTTACTTTAGCACTTTCCAGAGTAGATTTATGAACAATTTTACAAGTACTTTCCTTCTTTTTGCGGATCTAACTAATCACTGATTAGTTAACCCCAAACTCGTTGCTGACAGCAGGTGCAGACATTCTAGCTAGAAGTTTATCTAACACCTTTTTTTTTCTCACTAAGTCACATCATGGACTTTGCACACTTGGGATTAGAGCCCAAAGCATGCACTATGCTTAAGGGGCATAATTGTACCACAAAACTTGAGTTTTAAAGACAATGAAAATATGCAACAAGCACACAGGGTATTCTTTACACAAGGATAGAGTGAACAAGATCAGTCAAGTGCCTAGTAAGATATCAGCTACTCCACAAATTTGTGTGCATCACGCCTCTCATTTTTTCTCTACTGTACCTAGGTTGCCAACACAGAAGTGAAAATGAGGTTACTAATAAAATCACGGGAATGCTTAAAGTCGTGAAAGTTAAACACATGAATGCTGAGAAGTGACTGTACTTGCCAAATGCCTTACTGAGTTGCAAGACAAAGATTTTTGAGAGGCTGGAGGGGAGAAGTCATTAGTGATGGAAAGGATCTGAGAAGGGGTCAAAGAAAGAGGTGGTGTTTGAGTTAGACAAACTCACTGAATTAGGGGTATGTATTAAACAGAGGTTCTGGGGAGGGTCACAATTCCCAATATGGAGGATTTGACTACTTGCTTCCATATCAGTTTGTACTGGGGCTTCATGGCTGCCCATCCCCCACTCCAGTCCCCACTTAGAGCTGTACTATAGCCAGTCCTGATGTGCCCAGACAACTGTGCTATTTGTGTTCCTGTATCTATTTTTCCAAGTTTTTGAGTCTCCTCACTTTATGGTCAGATGCCACCTCTCACTATTGTCAATGTGTCTGCCTCTGACAGCAACTCTCTCCTCTTCTAAATTGTTGCTTCCAACCTGTTGTGGGTTTGAAAAACAAACAACCAGGCTTGTCAGAATTATCTGTAAAGTCATAGTAAATGGGTTCTGGGTGAGGACCAAAAGGGCTTTCCTATAAATAAATTACATGAGCTTGAGTGCATGGCTCTTGTGACACCCATTTTGGGTGGACAAAATGTTTTCTTTTCTGCTTGCTTCCTGATGCTTGACTCTGTTCTGGATAGGAAATAGTCCTGGATAATGTATTACTGTACTGTGCGAGTGGGCTTGTTTCATTGTCGGGCAGCTTTAATTGCTGGAGAGCACAGTACAAATGTTGTAAAAGGCCAGCTTCTGTGAAATTTGTATTCGCTGCTTACTTTCCTCTATCCCAGAGTCCCTCATGACAGGAAGGGAATGCCAGAGGTTGTTCCATGAACACCCATCCCTTTTCTTTTTCAAAATGAGACAAATAATATTCATCATTTTCTCACAACCATCAAGCTAAAGTCAAAAGGTCGAACGTAAGGAACACCAAATGTTCACTTGGGAGAACATACAATTCTGTCTGATCATTTTGGTTCTAGGTTCTCTAGATTTCATGAGCTGAAAAATTGTACTTGGCCAATTATCTAAATAATTAAGACCTAATAATCAACTTTTACCAGAAAATCCAGGTAACTGATGAAAATTTACTTGTAGAATGTAATATAAAATGTTACAGTTGGAAAAGACAGACAGGAAGGTAGCCAGGCAGTGGCATGACCCAGGAGGAGGAAATAGTTATAGCTTTAGAGGTAAAGGGTTAGAATTCAAATTCCAACTCTGTTTCTTGATAATTGGATTGTCTTGGGGCAATCATTTCAGGTCTCTGGGCTTCAGTACTCTTTATCAGTAATATGAAAATGAATTCTACAGTCTCTCCCAATTCTGAATCTATGATCCTTTGATCAAGTAGATGGAACCCTGACTTGGGATGGGGCAACCTCTGGATTGGGGGAGGGCTCAAGAGTAGTTCCTTTAGCAAGTACTGAGAACAGACAAGCTCCTATTCCCATAAAATCATCTTATATCCTAAATATGGGAAGCAGAAAAGTCCAGATTTTAGGAAAAACTGCCATGGAATCTTTAGTTTGTTAAAATAGGAAGGTGTATTGTCTATATATGCATAAGAGAGATAAACAGATAGACCGATATACTCAAATCAGTAAGATGGTTGAAAAGAATAATAATCCCCTTGACTACAGTCATGGATATTAGAGTTAAAAAGAACCACAAAAAGTATTGTCCATTCCTCTATCATTTTATCAGAGAGGAAACTGAGAGTCAGAGAAATAAGTAATTTTCCCAAGATCTCAGGGGGAGTTAGTGGTAGAACCAGCCCCAGGCCTTCTTATTCCCAGTTCAGTTCTCCCAGTTAGACCATGCTAAATGAAGGAGATTGAAAAGACCAAAGACAGATCAGTCTAAGAGTTGACTATTCCACAGAAATAAGGGAAGCAGAAACATAGATAGAGAAATTTTTATGCATAAAGAATGCTGGGGAAAGTGTAAATGATAATAATGACCTAGCCTTAAGACAGCTCTTTTTTCATGAGGAACTGAATGCATACATCTGCATACATTATTTCTCTAATCCTCACAATACTGAGCTGTGAATGGATATTATTAGTCCCATTTTGGCTAAAACTAGGTCATTGAAGGGAAGAGTAACTTTCCCCAAATCTCAGAGGACTTCTGACTCTAGAGTTTATATGCAAGAAGCCAAAACAACAGTTGCTGTAGTCAATAAGTTGAAACAAACAGTATCATTTTTATAATAAGGAGGACCCTTTTTTAAAAGGAATTGATAGGAAACCAGTTCCCTTCCCACCCTTTGGTTTTCAATTAAAAGCAGAGCCTGGAGTAGGAATTCTAGCACTTAGACTAAAATCATTTAAGTCTGGGAGGGGAAGTCTAAGGTGTGGCCACTGCTGAGAATAACTGAGGTTGGGAACAGGAGCTAAATCCTGTCTTCTGATCAGAGCTAGAATTAGCTTGGGGAGACTAGATTTTGCTCCAGATTGCCAACACCTTGAGCTGTATCTTGAGTTCCTTGTTCCTGGCACTGTGCTGGGCACTAGGAATGAACAAACAAAAGTGTAACAATCCTTGCCTTCAGAAAGTTTATATTCTATCAGCAGCCACAATATGTTCACAACTTAAGTATTCACAAAATATACAAGGTCCTGGGGAGAGAGGGAAAAGAGACAGCTGGGTGTGGAGAGAATCTGGAAAGACCTTGTGTAATAAGAAAGTGTATTCAATTTAGATAGAAAAATTGACCTGACCCAATGGTGTTTGGGTGTAGTGTGAGTGGAATATGAAGGAATGATATCTAAAAAAAATAAAATTAAATTAAGGGGTGAGAGAGGAATGTACTGGGAAAAAGGGAAAGGGAGAGGTTGAATGGGGTAAATTATTTCACATAAAAGAGGCAAAAAACAGCTTTTACAATGGAGGGGATGAGGGGGGAAGTGAGAGAATCTTACCTTCATCAAAATTGGCTCAAAGAGGGAATAACATACACACTCAATTGGGTATAGAAATCTATCTTACCCTACAGGAAAGTGGGAGGAGGAGAGAATAAGAAAAGGATAATAGAAAAGAGGGCAGATTGGGGGAGGGGGTAGACAGAAGCAAAACACTTTTGAGGAAATACTGGGTGAAATGAGAGAGAGACTAGAATAAATGGGGTAGGGGCAACAGGATGGAGGAAAATACAATAAGCAATAGTAACTGTGAAAACAATTTTGAAACAAGTTGCTCTGATGAAAGCCTCATTTCTCAAGTACACAGAGAACTGAGTCAAATTCATAAAAATAAGAGCCATTCCCCAATTGATAAATGATCGAAAGATACGAACAGTTTTCAGATGAAGTAATCTAAGCTATCTATAGCCATATGAAAAAAATATTCTAACTCATTATTGATTAGAGAAAAACAAATTAAAACATGTCTGAGGTACTACTTCATACCTATTAGATTGGTTAAGAGGACAGAAAAGGAAAATGACAAATATTGGAAGGAATGTGGACAAAATGGGATATTAATGCACTATTGGTAGAGTTATGAACTGATTCACAACTCTACAAAATGATTCAACCGCTCTGCAGAGCAGTTTGGAAATATGTCCAAAAGGCTATAAAACCATGCATATCCTTTGACCTAGCAACACCACTACTGGGTCTGTATCCAAAAAGAGATAAAAAATTAAAAAAAAAGGAAAAGGACCTATATAAACAAAGATATTTATGGAAGCTCTTTTCTGGTGGTAAAGAATTGGAAATTGAGGGGATGCCCATCAATTGGAGAATGGCTAAACAAATTGTGGTATGTGATTATGATGGAATACTATTGTGCTATAAGAAACAATGAGCAGGAAACTCTCAGAAAAATCTGGAAAGGCTTGCATGAATGAGAGAGCTAATGCTAAGTGAAATTTACTGTGTGCAAAGTAACAGTAATATTGTAAGATGATCAGCTATGAATGACTTAGCCATTCTCAGCAATATAACAATCCAAGACAACTCTGAAAAACTTATGATGAAAAATCTTATCCATCCACAGAGAAAGAGCTAATGGTGTTTGAATACAGATTGAAGCATACTTTTTTTAATTTTATTTTTCTTGAGGGTTTTTTTGTCTATGTTTTCTTTCACAACACGACTATTATAGAAATGTTTTGCATGACTACACATGTATAACCTATATGGAACTGCTTGCCTTCTCATTGAGGATGGGGGTGAAGGTGAGGAGAGGAAAGGAGAGAATTTGGAACTCAAAGTTTCAAAAACAAGTGTTAAAAATTGTTTTTACATGTAATTGTGGAAAAATAAAATAATAAGAAAAAATAAAAAATAAGCTAAGAATTAATAGGGAACCATTTGAGTTTCTTGATGTCATTATCAAACTTTTACTTCAAGAATATGACTTTGTCAACACTGTGTAGGATGGGTTAGAGGTGGGAGAGAATTGAGGAAGAGAGAATTAAGAAATACAAGTAGGAAACTATTGCAGCAGTCTAGGTGAAAGTGATGATCAGTTGGGGAAGAGTAGAGAGAAGGGGATAGTTGTTGTGCAGGTAGAATTGATAAGACTGGAAACTGATTGGATGTCTGGGGTGAGAAAGAGTGAAGAGTGGAGGATGACTCCAAAGCTGTAAACCTGGGGAACTGAAAGAATGGCTCTGAACAGAAATAGAGAACTTTGGAAGAAGGATGGGTTTGGTGGGAAAGATAATGGGTAATGTGACAGTTTTCAGGGTGGTGGGGTAGGGAGGGAAATAAAAATCAATACTTTTTATTCAAAGCTTGAATAAAACTATAATCATTCACTGTTATATAGAATTCAACTTGAGAGGGAGTGACATCAGCCCTCAAGAGAAATCCAAGTCTGGGACAGACTGTCTATATTGAAGGACATATAGTTATTTCTGTTTGGAAAGCTAGAATCACAAATTTTTCTTTAATTGCCTTTGAAACATTCTGGTGGAAAAAGTGGGCCATTGCACATAGCTCAACCTTACTGTGCATTAATTAGACATTCTGTGCATCAAATTCTAATGACTTGTGTTAAGAGACGAAAATAGCTGTGCTATTTCAATGTGTCACCTAGCAATGAATATGCCTTATTTTACTATTTCCATATGGTAGGAGAAGTGTTTTGTTTAGGTTTGGGACTAGAAGGAAAGATGTCAGAAACTGCTTCATTCACCAATGCTCCCTCTAAGTGTTCTGCTCCCCAGATTAGCACCATAAATGGGTCAGCTAAGGAAAAGAGTTCATGTGAGGAAGATGATGGATGGAGGTAGAAGATTAAGCAAAGAAAAGGGTGAAAATGAGAGAGGGCACCATGTGCCTTCCTTCAGAGAGTGAAGACCCTTTCACTTTAGAGAGGAGATTCAACAAAGGAATGCTCCAACATTGTGTTGACTAATGTTTGGGCACACTGGAAGCATGTGGGTTGGTAAGCAAGGCAAGAGGAAGGCCTTAACTTCAGTCACAGATTCTAGGGAGGAGGAGGAGATGTGGGTATTGGTGAAGATGCCACAGCTATATCTTTTTATGTTTATTCTCTGAAATTTTATCTTATTCTGACTTGATCAAAATTGATAGAAATGATGCCCTCACAGTTGTCATAGCTCCAATGGATTCAGTGGGAACAGAATCTCAAAGACTGAGGCCCAGAGAGGAGAAATATCATTCAAAAATCATATAGTTCTGAGAAAGTTGATTCATGGAGGACACCTACTGTATTCCCATCAGTATTAATCAAATTTAGATGGTTCTATAATGGTAGTGATTATAAGTTCTGTATATTAGGCTTCAGATCTGTTAACTGCAGAATGTAAATTTACTAGTTTAATTACAGAAAGTTAACTAGAAGCCCCTATCCTTGTTTTTCCTTGTCATGATGGTCAGACCCAATGTGAGGGAGGTGACTCAACTACATAGGAAGTCCCCCAATTTATTTTTGTACCTCTGGATCATGCTCTCTTGTCCAACATGAGCAGGTGACCATCTTATGACCACCAAGTCAGTGGAGATATTCCTTGCTTCTCCCAATTTGTGACCTTGTTGACAGATCATTTTTGCTTATGTGTCATATGTCAACCAACGAAATTATTCTGTATCTGGTATAGTCATTCTTGAATGTCTAAATATCTAACTCCATAAAAATAGGGCTCTGGAAGGAGGGGTATCTTTGATTGTGAGGAAGATCTAAGGTCTACTTCATTAGAGGGGACCACGGACCCTTTAATAAAGTGCCATTGGCTCATAACTCTGCCTCAATCTCTCTTACTCTAGCTCCCATGGTTCTAGTTACTAAAGTATGGGCCATGCACAATGTACATAGTTAATGTCATTATTCCTTCAACCCCACCCCCTCACCTATAACCTTACTCCTCAGCTGAATTTGGTTCCTTCTTTTGTCAGCCTTGTAGATTTTACAGGTATCATTGATGGGGAACCAGGGTTTTTTCTTGGTTCTCACCCTGGTTCATAGCATTTTATAGGATTACAATCAGTGCCATCAGCATTTGAGAGCTATAAGTGATAGTGGAGGCCATCTAGCCTATCCCTTCATTTGACAGATAAGGGAACTGTGTCTCAGAGAAGTGACATGGTTAACCCAAGGTCACCCAAGTAGTAGTGACAGAACTGGGATTTGAACCCAGGTTCTCTGACTTGAAATCTGGTACATTTACTGTCTTCTTGAGTTTGATTAGGTCTACTTCTACATAGGCAAGCCAAAGTTCATAACTAACTAATCAGGGAACAAAGAGCATAGAGCCAAAGCAAGTTGCATCTATAGTCTTCAGTCATCTACTTCCACACCACTATAAGGATTATTCCCAATTGTCATTCTCCTTCCAGAAAATAGGCCCTTAATCCACCCCAACTCCTGCATTCACTCTCCTTTCCTGCTAGTCCAAATTCTAGGCAGAACCTTCTTTAACCACTTTAATTCTTTTTTTCTGTCTTTTTTTAATTTTTAATTTATGGAATAAAACAAGCATTTCCAATAAAAAAGAATTGTACATGAAACCACAAATCTACTATGCACAACTTGCTATTCCTTCCAAATATACAACACAATTATCACGTAAATTTCTTTTTTTTTCTCCTCCTTCCCCCTACCTTATAGATAGCTATCATTAGACATAAATAGGTATGTATGTGTAAAGTTATTCCAAACATATTTCTATTTATTAGTTCTTTCTCTGGAAGCAGGTTAGATTCCCCTACTATTATAATACACTATCTATCTCCACCTGTAATTCATTTCACTTTTCTTTTAAAAATTTAGATGCTGTAGTATTGGTGCATGTAGGTTCGGTATTGATGTTGCTTCATTGTCTCTGGTACTTTTTATCAAAATGTAGTTGCCCTGTTTATCTCTTTTAATTACATCTATTTTAGCTATAACTTTATCTGAGATCAGAATTATAGCCTCTAACTTTTTTTGCATCACCTACAGCATAATAAATACTATTCCAATCTTCCATTTTAACTCTGTGTGTATCTCTCATTTTTAAATGTGTTTCTTGTAAACAACATATCATTGAATTCTTATTTTTAATCCATTCCTTTTATGGCTGAGTTCAACCCATTCACATCCAAAGTTATAATTGCTATTTCCCTCCATTTTATTTTTACCCACTATTTTCCTTATCAGCCTCTTTCCACACTATCCCAGGTCTTATCTTCTCCCCTAACTCTCTTATTACTTTATTCTCCCCTCTAAAAGTCCTTCCTTTATCTTTCACCCCTCCAATATTAATCAATACACTCTTCCAAAAGTCCTTCCCCTTCCATATCTCCCAGTTTTCTCACTTCTCTAGAAGTTCAGAAGATTTCTAAACCCCTTCAGATATGTGTGTGTGTGTGTTGTTTACTCTTCAACACAGATGAGAGTGAGGTCCCAATATTACTGGCCCTCCACCCCAACCAGCTTTCTCTGTATTAGTTCTTCCTTTTACACCTAGTCTTTATGGGATAATTTCTCCTTTTAACCTTTTCCTGCTTAATTTTGTTTTTTTAAGAATGGCATCATACATGACTCAGTCCCAAACTTTTCTTAATTCTATTTTTTAAAGCAATTGGGGTTAAGTAACTTGCTCAAGGTTACATGGCCAGTTATTTCTGGGTGTGGTGCTAAGTATCTGAGCCTGGATTCGATCCCCAAGTCATCCCGACACTGGAGCCGGTGCTCTTACTCGCTGTGCTACCTGGCAGCCCCCGTTTTCTTAATTCTTGATGAAGTGAATCTTTCTCAAGTTTGGAACCCAGTTTTACCTTATAAGTGTCAAGCTCCTCTTTGAAAATTAAGGACAAACAGCAAAAATATCTTCACAACCACCTGCCCCCCTGACTTTAGTGGGAATTTCCTGAGAAGGAAATCCCTGACTAGCCCTTTTTCTGGTTATAGGCACAGGCACTTACACTCTCTTCCTGAGTTAACCTAACCATCTCTACCAACACATCCAAAGGCCCCTTTTCTTCTCTAGTTTCCTTACTCTTCCTTTGATCTTACAGTTTCCCTATCTGGCTGATTGCTCCAACTCTTCCAGATCAGGTCATCTTGATTTCTCTTAAGGTCATCTCCAAACTGATAGTTTCTCTGCTGCAAGCCTCTCTTTATTTTCACAATTCTGCTCAACTGCCCTTTAGTTAGCCTACGTGGATCAGCATAGAGGTCTCTATTTCCCTATCAGTGTCCAAGTGACTAGGAAGTATACAGCTGATATAAAGCATAGATATAGACAGAGAAATGGACTGATAAGAGTAGTAATAAAGGTAATAATAACTAATGTTTATGCAGCACTTTAAGCTTTATAAAGCAGTTTACATGTATATATTTCATTTCAGTCAAATAACCACCCTGGGAAGTGGTAGTTATTATTATCATCCTATTTTATGTATAGAGGAACTGCGGTAGACAGGTTGTGACTTGCTCAGTTTTGTACAGACACTTATCTCCTGTTCTCACACAGAACTCTTTGGGTTGAAAACAGTCTAGCATCTAGTCCTGTGGAATTAGGTGTTCCTGAGAAACGTTGGTGAATGACCTAGCCTGGTTTGAGTTTATAACTTGGATCCCAATTTAGACTGTCCCTCTTTACCTAGGAAATGGGGTTTCCCCAGTGATTGTCAGCAAATGTCAGTTCTTCTATAGGGAATACAATTTCTTTTCAAATATAAGTTGGATTTAATGTTCACTGAAGTCCCTTCTAGCTCTGAAATTTTATGATTTGGTAATACAAGGTGTCCCAAAAGTATCAGTACAGATTTAAACTTTAATAACTTCAGAAATACAAATGCCACAAACTTATAAAAGAAATCATTAAAAAATATTACTAAAATTTATTTTATACTTATTTAGTTCTGAGACTGTTGAATGCAAAATTTTGTATTTTAACAAGACAGGGCAACTTGTCATTATGTAATATGCACGTAACAGTTTTTGGATGACTCTCAGTCTGGTGGATTAGTAGAAGAGATTCCCTCATCTGGCTACCTCATTCATTTGATCAATCTCTATTAGATTTTTTCTTGTGAATTCATGTCAAAACTGTCATTTGTGATATATTTGTTTTTTATGTGATCTTAAGGCTAGCATTACAAATGCAATCCCTCTAATTTCTGAGCAGCAACTGATGAAAGTTTTTACAAAATTCAAAAATAAACTAGAGCACAAGGTAGCTCAAGAAGGTCATTAGGTTTAATTTTAATAGGAAATGTCAATTTTAAAAAATTATGATTTTTAACATTACTTTTAAGCAAGTTTTTATCATTTATACTTCTGGAGTTATTAAAACTTAAAAATACATTGAGGCTTTTTGGAACACCTCGCCTATGTATCTTGGGTAGGTGTAGCCCAAGATAATTATCAACCCCTCTAGCCCCCCCCCCAAAAAAAAAAGCAAATTCCCACCATGAAGATAATGTTCATAGAATCACATATTTAGTAACATGGAAGAGAACTTAGGGGTCCTCTCTTCCAAATCTCTAACTTTTGAAATTAGGAAACTGAGATAAGAGAACATAAGAGACTTACCCAGAATCACACTGAAAGCAAAAGGGGAACTAGGATTCAAATCTATGCCTTCTGACTCCAAACCCCAAAAGACTAACCCCTCTTCAATGAACCCTTCATTTAATCTATCATGATTTCATAGAATATGAACTAAGTGATGACAATTCATGCTCTTTCAATAATTTATTTTCTTCTCCTATAACCATAGGATCAGAAGATTTCATGATGCAAGAGATTTTAGAGGTAACAACTATCTTACTTTACAGAGAGTAAACAAAGAATGAACGACTTTTCTCTTCAGTGAGACTGTAAGTACCATGAACACTAGGTCCATGTCATAGATATCTTTTAAATTGGTCACAACAGCTTTAAAACCACTGCTAACTCCATTGTGGGGGCTCAATAAATCTTCGCTTATTTATCTAAGATAAAAAGAGAATTTTATAGCAGTGAGCAGTATGAAATCATATATTCCCATATTTTGTTCAGCCTGCTCTCTTCTTACAGTTTGAGATTCATTATCTATCTGTAGTACCTGCCCCAAAAATTTAATATACATTCTCTGTGTGTGTGTATGTATATGCATAGCATATGTATATATACACACATTATATATTATGTGTGAATGTGTATAAAGCATATATGCACATGTGTGTATGTGTATGTGTATATATACACATACACATACATATATACATATATACTCTCATCCATCTGTAAAGCCAGGCACCAGCAGCTTTCAGAGGATGGCTTCTGTGAACAGCTTTTCAAGGTTCTGATTACACAGTATAGTGAACAGTCTATTCAATAACAAATCAGAGCAAAACATTCACAGTAAATCAAGGTACAGCATTTACAATGTTACAACTTATCACAGAAAATCAAAATATAGCATTCACAACAACTTATCACAGAAAATGGCCACATAGTTTCCACCACAGTGGTCACAAAGTTTTGAAAAAAGAACAATCATTTAGTTACTCAATCATTCAATCATCTCAACCATTCAATCATCCTTAAAGATGTTTGCCTCCTTAAGGGACACAAAAGTACAATAGTCAAAATTCTATGGGGCACATTAAGTTACAAATCAATTACTTATTCAGTCATCATTCACTTAGTACAATCATTTAGTCAATCAACTCAATCATTCAATCATCCTTCATCATTCACTATTCATATCATCAGAAAATATGCAAACCCTCCACTTCTAGGTCTCTAGTAAATTGCAATTTCTCAGTCAATACACAGTATCCAAGTAAAGTCTTCTTTCATCTTGACTCAGAATGGTCTCTCTGAGTCCCTTCCATGGTCCCAGATCCTACCTGGATTCACCAAACTGTCACCTGGGTTCAAAGGCAGACAGATCCCAGGTCCTTGTCCAGCTCTTTGTGCAGTTCCTGCTCCACATTGGAGCCCACAGAGTCCAGTCCATCTCAAATCCTTCAGTCTCTGTTCTTGGGAAGTCAAGGCTTAACAAAGCCACCATGCTTCCTCAGTCTTTGGCAGCTCCAACTGGCCCTCAGAAATCCTCAGCAGCCTCAGCAGCTCCAGCTGGCCCTCAGACTCAGCAGAAATTTCAGCTGATTCCCAGAATTAAAATCATTTCATCGAGGTTCTCCAAATAAAAATCATTCTCTCCCACCGGGGGGGGGGGGGGTTCCTCTTCAGCCTCCCGGGCGGAAGCAGCTTCTGCCACCACAAAGCCTGACCCAAGAAGATCTGTCTCTCCCTCTCTGGGGCTTTTCCTTATATACAGTATTGCTCCTCCCTTTTCAGCCCCTTCCTGTTATGTCAGCAACAGGAGTTCGCACCCCATGTTTCTTCAACAGAGGCTTAATTTGAACTAAGTGCTAAGTATCTGTCAGTTTAGGAATACAAAAGGAGCTTCAAATTTCATTACCATTTCCCCATCCCCACTCTGAAAATCTATGATTCTTTGATATAGGACATATTTTATACCTATACTTAATGGGCACCAAAGACCATCCCAACTCTGAAAGTCTATGATTCTGTGATATAGGTATAAACAGAATCATAGCATTTCAGAATTGGGATGGTCTTTGGTGCCCATTAAGTCCAAACTATACCAATACCATCAAAAGAAAGCCCTCTGCAGCATAACCAACAAGCGGACATTGTCATTGCTTGAAGCCTTTCAGTAAGGATAAAAACACTGCTTCCTGAAGCCTAAGGCAGTCCAATCCACTCTGAAATAGCTTTCAAATAATTTTTTGAAGATAGCTTTCAATAATTTTTTCTCATATAACCATAGGATCATAGGATTTCATTTCCAAATTGACATGTGTCTTACAGTAGACTATCATTTGTAGATGAAATTAATGTTTCAGGTGATTGTTGGGCAATTTTTTTTCTACCTTTAAACCTAGAAATGACTCCTTATCACTGTTCCCCAATTCTTGCTAGTTTTGACTTCTGAAACCAAATAGACAAATTCTAATCCCTCTTCAAGAGAAAGACTATCAGATAACTCTCTCCCCACCTGGAGTCTTCGGGTATTCAAGTGAACTGTTTTCAATTCCTTTTACTGATCATTATATGACCTAAAATTAAGGTGTAGTTTGTCAATGTCCTTTCTAAAAAATGTGATGCCCAGCATTGAACATAATAGTTGAGGTGGGATCTGAGGAAGAAAGAGTGGGATTATTATGTCCTTGAAGCTCTCTTTCCCTTAAGGAAACAAAGATTGAATACATTCACACTGTTGCCACATCACACTGTTGGCCCATGGTGAGGCTGCAATAAAATTAACACCTCTAAAAAAAACCTAAAGTAAAATCCCAAAATCCTTTTCAGATGAACTGATTTTAATCAGTTATTACCTTTGTGATCTTGGGAAAGTGCCTCAGGCTTTCTGAATCTGTTTCTTCATCCATGAAATAGTGATATTTTCACCATCTATCTCACAAGGTTGTTGTGAGGAAAGTATTTTATAACCTGCAAAAAACTTTTGATCTATAACCTATTATTAGACATTCTATTCACTTAGAAGTCATCAGAACCAGAGGTGGCTTTTACTGTGGGAACAGAGGAGGCCATGCCCAACAGTGTAGTTTATCCTCTTCCTCTGATATTTCTTAAGATTGCTATATAATATTGCTATATATAAAATTGAATCTTAAAGAAAAATTCTTAGCAGATGTAATCATCCCAATTACCAGTGGTCAAAGTCATCATATAGATTAATTTTTCCCTCATTCTGGTGTTTCTATTCAGTTTGATGTAGTTTTATAGTCCTTTATTAAGGAGCATGGTACAGTAGAAAGAACATTAGATTTGGAGTCACAGGACACAGGTTCAAATTCCACATAGCTACTACCTGTGTGACCTTGGACAAGTGACTTAACCTCTCTGCAACTCAGTTGTCTCATAAAAAAATGAAAAAAATAAAATAAGGTGGAAACTCAGAGGCACTCTAGGCCAGAGCTTCTTAAACTGTGGGTTGAGACCCTATTTGGCAACAGTAAAAAATTTCTGAATTCACAACAACCAAAAGTTAATTAAAAATCAAATGCATAATAAATCCAAAGTGTTTCTGACAGTCCTTGCCTATTTTGCATTGTACAAATTCACTGTAGTCTTGGTTCTGAAAAAAAAAAGCATGCTCACTTTTTTTTTTGGAAGGGGGAAAGCAAGACAATTGGGGTTAAGTGACTTGCCCAAGGTCACACAGTTAAGTATCAAGTGTCTGAGTTCGGATTTGAACTCAGGTCCTCCTGCTTTCAGGGCTGGTGCTCTATTCACTGTTTTGCCTATCTGCCACCCAAAGCATGCTCACTTTGCACTGTGCATGCTGCCATGCCACACAAAGCCAACAAATGCTGTCAAAATGCAAAAAGGAGACAGGAGTGGAAAAACTTTAAGAAGCCCTGATAGATCATCCCTCCTAGCTCTAAATATGTGTTCCTTTGTGTAAACTACAATCTAGCCCTGTTTTCCCCATCTGTAACTTGTGTAGTTGACTTTTCAAAACCTTAGCACTTTTAAAAACCTATGTGTAAGCATTTATCCCTATTAAATGTCATCTTATTATATTTGTCTCATTATTCTAGCCTCTAAACTTTATGAATCTTAACCATCCCTCCCAGCTTTGAGTCACTTACAAATTTGATAAGCACATCATCTATGCCTTTATCCAAGTCATTAATCAAAACAGAACATGGGATCAAATGCAGATCTCTGGACACACCAATGAAAACTGCTTTTCAAGCTGACCTATGTTTTATGATAGATTGTTGTAGACAACATTCATATTTCATATCAGGTTTGGCTAGTTGACCTGTGAGGTCCCTTTAAGCTCTGTGGTTCCATGATTCTCTGACCCTAAGTGGAAAAACTAAGATTAAATCCCACATCTATTGATTCCAAATGTGGTGATCTTTCTACTATTCTACATGGCTTCTTCAATGAGCTCATTCATTCACTCACTGAAAACCTCAGTACAAAGTCTCAGTGTTGCGGGCGTCTGCCTTCGCAACAGATCTAGACGACTAGCCCCACGGCCCTCTACTTACCCATCCCGGGTCTTCGGTCGTCACCGGCCCCTCACGGGGAAAAACACCAGACAGAAGGCGGAGGAGTGAAGCGGGGTGGTTTATTCCTCAACAGTTACATGGCGGAGAGAGAGAGAGCGCCCTCTCACACAAGAAAATATATAGCGAATCCGAGCCAATCACATCGCAGTTTTACATTTATGGCCTTATATGGTGATCACCCCCATATTCATTCAAAGCAACCATGGCACCACCCAAAAACCCCTCCCCCTCCCCCATCATCTCAGTATATATTATTCACCCCCTTCCCCTTCTACTCTCCCCTTCTCCCTCCATCCCCCCACAATTTCTAGCTATCAAGTCTTCTTAGAACTTCCTTATGCAGCTTTCTCTGATAAACTCCCATTCTTTCATTCCCTTATTTCTCTGCATCTAGCCAGAAGTTCTTCTGAATTTGAATTACATCCTATTTGTAGTACTCTTATGCTGCTTTCTATCAGTTACTTGTGTATGTGGCTCCTGTCTCCTTAAAGACAGGGACCTTGCCTTATTCATGTTTGCATTCCTCGTTATGCCTAGCACAATATCTTGCACAGGTCATGTGTACAATAAATGATTAATGAATGAATGAACATCAGAAAGATTTAGAAGAGTAAATGGCAGAAGAGGAGGTCCTTTCCAGAATAACAATAATAATATTTTACTTTCTTATAACGTTTTGTAATTTATACAATGCTCTCCCATATATCCTTTCATTTGTTGATCACAACAATCACTTTAGGACTATTTTAACAATAAGGAAACTGAGGCCCTCCAGTTTACACAGCTACAAAATGGCAGAGTGTTACTAAAACCTGTGCATTCTGAATTCTAGTCTGTTGTCCCTACAATTCTTTCTACTGCCCGTCATCTGTCAATGCAGCATGCTAGATTATTATAAAATATTGTAAAACATAGAGATAATTTCTACCTATTGGCATTAAACAAAGGAACCTGGAATAAGAAGCAACATTCTCTAAATGGAGGAAAAAATTTACGTGAATATTTTTGTATTTGTTAACATACTGGAGTTAATAGATATGTGTAGGAGGTGCTGAAAAGAAATTCAATTTGTAGTGATTTTTTCCCAATTAAGATTAGCACAGAAAAAATGTCTGGAGTGGGAGGCAAAGTCTGCTGTTCCAAAGAAGGGTTTTAAAGGTGGAGGTGGGGAGACTGAAGAAAACTGAAATGTAAATATTACTTACTAGGAGATGAGCTAAGAGAGTGACTACAATACCTGATATAGGCCAGAGGTCATCCATCGATGGGCAGAAAGACAGTGTCTGTCAGCTTAAAGGTTTCTCCTAATTAACATAGGAAAATGTAACCTAAAACTGGAAAAATGAATTCACATGGGACTCTAAATACACAATGTCAGTGAAAGGAAAGCATTACTGAGTTCTAGGTGATCTGGTAGAAAATTAGAATTAGTGCGTTATTAGGAACTGCTGGGCTTTTTTTCTGCTGGAGAGTCGTCATCATCCAATTAGTGTCTTCTTTCTAGTCAGTGTATTGTAATTGTGGAGTAGCTTTTCTCAAGATTTGTCTAAAAGCAGTGGCAGAACCACTTACAGAACTATTCCACTAGTAACTTGTTGTCAGACCCATTAACTACAGCCCATCTAGAAGGGTCAACTTAATCATTCAAGACTCAGTAATAGTAGCACTCTAATCAGCCTGACGAGTAGACAGAATAGAGCTGATGGAGGCAACCAAAGGCAGTAGGTTATGTAGGGAGAAGGGAGAGGCAGGCAGTGATTCCATAATAGCTCTGCCTCTATTCACAAAAATAGCTTCAAACGATCATTGATTGGGGACATTAACTTACCGAGAGTCTTGAGTCAGAGGGAGAAAGACAGAGAGAAAGAGAGACTGAGAGACAGAGAGAGAGAGAGAGAGAGGAAGAGACAGACAGAGAGAGGCAGACATTGAGAGAGAGAGAGAGAGAGAGAGGACTCTGGGTAAAGGAAACATATGGAGGCACACACGATCTTGCAATTTGTAATCTCTCTTGTAATTTGCTTCATTGAATTGTCACTGAATGTGTCATGGTAGATGTATTAATAGTGATGACAACAATAATTTATTAAACCCATTCTAGTTTACAAAGCACTTCATGTATAGCCACATTTGAACCTCTTAACAATGTTGTGAAGTAGGTAACAATGTGGGAAGCTAGACAGTGCAGCATTAGGAAGACTACTCTTCTTGAATTCAGATCTGATCTCAGACACTAATTAGCTGTGTGATCCCGGGCAAGTTGCTTAACCCTGCTTGCCTCTGTTTCCTCATCCATAAAATGAGATAGAGAAAGAAAGGGCAAACCACTCCAGTATCTCTGCCAAGAAAACCCCAAATGGGCTCAAGAAGAGTTGGACACAACTGAAAAAATGAACAAAGGAAATAATAATATACAAATATGTGTGTATACATATTATCTATAATAATAACTCATGTTTATATAGAACTTTAAGGTTCACAAAGTCCTATATGTATTCAAAATTATTTTGATTCTTACAACACCATGTGAGGTAGAGGTAAGTGCTATTACCACCCCCCATTTTACAGATGGGGAAACTGATAAGGAAAGAGTTTGTTAAATGACTTTCCTGGCATCACAGAGCCAGTAAATAGCTCAGGTAGAATTGAAACTCTGGTCTTCCTGACTTCTAATCCAACACTCTATTTACTATGGCACCCAGCTATACCAGTATCACAAGGGAACCTAAGTATTATTGTCTCCATTTTATAAATGTTTAAACTAAAGCTCACAGAGGGAGCTTAAACGTCCTTCGCCAAGAGACCTTTTACCACCATGACCTTATCCAAAAGAAGGACCTCTAACCCCAGATCCAACCAGAAACCAAATGTACCTTCCAAATGAAGAGTATCATTTGGTGGGCATTATTTTGGGATGAGACAAAGGAATTGAAGTAGAATATGAACTGAGTTAAGATTCTGGGGACAGGCTTACCAGGTATTTACCAACCAAGAAGCCTGATCCAATGTTTCTTTTTATCTCATGTTTGAGATAGTACAAAAGAATGTAACCCCACATCTCAGGACTGTTGAGGGTGGCAACCCTAATCAAATGGCACAACTTCCCCTATTCTATGGCCATCAAACTCCCACCTCCTCCTCTACAGTCTCTGTGATTCAGAGTTACCATCTGCCTGAGTGAAATTGTTCTCCTATCACAACCCACCTTCTCAACCCCCTCTACCTTAGCCCTAATCTCCCAAGTCCTTATGCTGTTCTGCCCTGCCCTCTCCTTCCACTGTGCCCTCTAAAGCATCTGTTCTAACCAGAACAACTTACTTGATCTTAGACACCATGATCTCATACGCTTTCCACCTTCTTACATTCACACAATGTAAGTTTTTCCCAGAAGACATTGCATTCTTGGTAATCATCTCCATTGGGTATACCTTATCTCATGCACCCTGACATATTTATTTAACCTGGTGGTAGCATAGGCATAGTCCTTAATAATAACTTCAAATCCAAACTCAGATACATACCAGTTGTATGACCCTGATCAAATCACTTAACCTCTATCTGCCTCAATTTCCTCCTCTGTAAAATGCAGATAATAATAGTACCTATTTCCCAGGGTTGTTGTGAGGATAAAAATGTGATATTTGTAAAGTTATTTACAAACTTTAAAGCACTATATGAATGATAGTTATTATTTTAATCATTATTATTATCATGATTATAATTTCCAGGCCATCTCTCTTCCACACTCATTCAGCAACCTCTCATACTTTGATTTTTACTAGTTGCATGTATATATGTATGTGTGTGCATATGTGTATGAATGTATATATGCATGTCTATATAGAGATATATTAGAATATGTATGTGTGTACATGATATACCCACCATACAGATATAACCACCAGATCCTTTATGCATCTCATGAGTTGTCCTGAGCAGGTATATAAACACATATTCTAAAATATATGTATATGTGTGTATATAAGTGTGTATGTATTTTTATTTATATATGTGTATATTTGTATATGTGCATGTACATTTACATGTAGATGTGTATGTGTAAATATGTATGCATACGTGCATGTGTATATGCATATGTGTATTGTGTATGTGTATGTATATTATTGTTTTGTATGTATATATGTATACATGTGTGTGCGTGTGCATATGTATGGTGTGTGTGTGTGCATATGTATATGTATGTGTACATGTGCATTGCATTTGTCTATGTATATGTGTATGTATGTGTATTGTATTTGTATGTATATATGTGTGTGTATATGTGTGCATGTGCATATGTCTATGTGTATGTACATGTATATATGTGCGTTGTATGTGTGTATATATGTATGTATATTGTGTATATGCATATGTACTGTATTTGTGTGTATGTATATTGTATGTGTATATGTATTGTATTTGTATGTGTATGTGTGTATTTGTATGTGTGTGTATGTATATGTGTATGCATGTGTATGTATGTATATGTGCATTGTGTTTATGTATATATGTATATATGTATCACTGTCACCCCTAATCATTCTACCTCTATAGTTTGGAAGTCTAAAATTCCTTGATCTTAACCTCTTTTATTTCCATCTCTCCTTTGTTCTCACTTCCCTAAAACCTGTTCTTCATGCTACCTAGCACTTGTGGTCACTACACTCTTCCCTGCTTTCCCCATCCAGTATCCCTGCTCTAAACTCTTATCACAATATTGACATATCTTGTCATCTTTACTATGCATTGTTTTCTTCTAGTTTTCCTATCCATGTATCCTTTTCTTTTCAGCTTACTTTACTAGATCATCATCCATCTCCTGTACACTGTGTTGATGTCCTTTTAGGAAATATCATTGTTTCCTCCCTTTCCTTCCTCTCTCCAAATCAGAAGAAACCTGTGACATGGGACAGAAGACACAGAAGAATATAAAAGATACTCCTTATAAAAGCCAAAAAACAAAAGATTGAAAGCTTAAGAAATTAGTATTAGAAGCTACCAAGAAGCCAACAGGAAGGCTGATCAGCTACTTTGCTAGGAATGATGCTGATTGGAAGAGAAATGCTTTGCTTGGAGCTGATTGCTGGAAAAAGCTTGACTAAATCAAGATAGGCTCTGCAGCTATCTGAAGAAATGAATCTTGCCATGGTGTAAACTGTAGGCCTTAGTCTGAGAACAGAGAATCCTAAAGGCTGTTTTTGTTGCCTTTTACTGCTCTCTTCCTGTTAAGAAAGGGAAAGCCTTTAGAGAGATGACCTGATAGTCTTGATGGAATAAAGGAGCTACTTTTCACTCAGAGAATGTAATGCTGATATATTTTTTTTCCTTAAAAATACATAACACTTACTTTCCCCTGCTGTGTGCTAAAAGAGCTCAACACTGCTTTAGCAGCCCAAATGTAGCAAAGAATTGACTTTCCCCAGCAGGAGAGTTGTGAGAAGCAGAAGGGGAGAAGTTAGTAGAGAATTATGTTTACACACCAAGTTCACTGTTACCTAAAGTTATTCAGGACATCAAAGCCTTTAGTCCAGAGTCCTGAGTTGTACTGAGCATCATGATTTCCCTATTTATATGCCTCATTGTTAGGTTTCTGTAAGTCTGTGCCTACTTCCCTTCATGAATAGCATATTAACAGAAGAGTATGGTATAGATTTATGAGTGAATTGTGATGGGTGTTTTTATTATTCTTGCTTTTGCATTCTACTCAGTAAATGTCATAATTATTCTTACTTTTCCCTTCTTTTTTAGTAAATATTCCGTGTTTGAGTTGATGATGTCATTGTGACTGATTTTGTATAAATGGAAACACACAGGTAGGGTCCCAGAAGAAAAGAATTTAGCTACAAAGGGCAGAAGAGGAAAAGGATGACATTTATCAGAGATGGAAGAATCAAGTGATGGTATTTTCAAGATGGGGGATACATGAACATGTTTGTAGGAAATAGTAAATGAGCCAATAGACTGGAAGAGATTGAGACTAACTGATAGAGTAGGGATGACAGAGGAAAGGAGATGGAGGAGACAGGAAAGAATGAGATTGTTTGAGCAGGTAGAGGGGTTAGCCTAAGGCAGAGGGTCCCAAATTTATTTGGCCTATCACCCCATTTTCAAAAAAAATTACTCAGGGGCCCTTTCACCCCCCCCCCCGAAATCTATTTTCTTCAACCCTTTTTAACAGTTTGCTTAAAATTTGCATCATTTCATATATATATATACATATACACATATTTTAAATAACATATCTTAAATTTGATAATTTATGGTAAATTTGTGGGGGTTTTCCTGCATTGAAATTTTGATGACAATATTGTGTCATGTAACCGCGTAGTATCACATTGTAAACAAATCATTACATACACATATTCCTGCCAATACATGCTGAACTTCCTGACAATGAATGTATGACTTGCTCACCTGCCAACACTTGCTTGTTAAGACCTGTTGGGCAGACTTGACCACTGCTGGATTATAACTAGCATTTTGTATATTTTTTGGAAAATTATGTAATCACTATAACTTAAATTCTGTTACTCAACAGATGAAAAATGTACAGTTTTTCAAAATTTTCTTATCTTCTCTTCTTATCCTTCCACCATCCCCTTATTTTTATTCAGTACCCCTACCCCCAAATGCATCTGGTAGTCTGAAAAGGTTTGAAACAGCCACTTTGGAGAGTGAGATACTGAACTGGTAAGGTGGGTATAGAAAGTTTGCCTAGTAGCAGTGAAGATCCAGTTAAGCTTGTGTAACATAAATTTGCAATGGATTCAGCCATTATTTTCTCCACAATCATTCAGTAGCACATGTGGTAAGAGTAATCCAATGTTGAGGCTTGGCAGGGCATAGCTGTGAAAAAAAATTAGAAAACTAAGGATATAAGAGAGAAGGACAGTATGGAGTTGAATTGATATAACAAGACAAGATGAGGAAAAGAGAAGAGGGTTGCTAGTGCAAAGGAATAGAATTAAGGAGTTAAGTGATTAGAAATCACAGTTCAAAGAAAGAGTAAGATTTTATAAAGAAGAACAGTGGAGAAATGAAAAGCCAATAGATTATGGTCAGATATGGGGATTTAGAAATTCTTGAATGTGGAGGTGGTACATTTGTGGTTGACTGCAAGATCAAAGGCATGTCTATCTTTTATGATTAAGGTGAAATGAAGGAATAGGTCATAGGAAAGTGAGTAAATTGAGGAACTGAGTGGTTAAGGTATTTGAGGGAGTCTCCTAGTATGAAGGCAGGAGTCATGAAAGAAAGAACAATTGAGAGCCATTTACTTAACTCATTGAGGAACTAAGGGGAGTAAGCTGGAAGTATGTAGACAACAGCTACCAGGATTTTGACTGGGTGGTCGATATAAATAGCAAGGACCTCAAAGAGAAAGGGGTTTCTGAGTGATGGAGATAGGGGAAGAATTTTGAAGTAGCACCCCCATCCAGGCCCTCATCAGCTTTCTCCTTCATTATTTCATTCAACTCTTAATTTCAATTATTTGAAATTATTACATTCAACTATCTCTCCAATCCCTCTTCCCAGTCACTTCTCCAATTCATCTTTCACATAGCTGCCCAACTATTCTTCCTGAAGTGTAGATCTAACCATATCACTCTCCTGACCAAGAAGCTTCAGAGGATCCCCATTGCCTATAAAATAAAATATTAATTTCTCAGCTTGACATTTAAAGCAATTTACAATCTTGCTCTTGCCTACTTTTCAGACATTTCACATTAATATCCTTCATGTAGTCTACATTCCAGTCAAATTGTCTTAAATGCTATGATCAGAACTCAGTTTCCCACCTTCCATTTCGGAGATTTTACATTACCTGTCTGTTTTTCCCTTTGAAAAGCCTTAGCTTCCTTTAAGGCTTAGTTCAGGTGTTACCTCCTTTAAAGAAGAAGTCTTTCTTCCCTGGCAGAGAAATATAGGTTAGGTGAAAGGTATATGGATTCCCCCGCAGCTCAGAAAATCCAGCACCTTCTTTGAGTCATTTCATTGATGAGGTTGAGTCCTTTCTAATGTGCCTATTTGTATTGATGGTGTGGATCAAGTTGTCCCCTTTGAGGGGGGAGGGGTTGGAAGAACCTAGGGAAGAGATCCTGTTTTTTGGAAGCCCTAATTAGAACTCAAGCCTTTTGGAAATCTAGTATGTTACTTGGGAAAATAGGATACGGAAAGGACCAAGATTTGAAAATCACAGATTCAAAGGAACAGTTAGGGGGTGCCAGAGGTCTTCTAGTTCAACTTGTACCCAAACAAAATTTCCTTCTGCAACATCTCTTGCAAGTGATCATCCAGCCTTTGCTGAAAAAAAAACACATCCAGAGATGAGGAACCCAACAGTTTTAGTGTCAGTTGATTCTATTTCTGAACAGCCCTAATCTTTAGGAAGTATTTTCCTTACCTCAAGCCTACTTTGCCTCATGGTGACATCCACCCATTTCTCCTAATTTCATCCTTTGGGACCAAGCAGAACAATTCTAATCCTCTATTACTATGATGACTTGGAATACTTAAAGACCACCAGCATATTAAACAGTAACATTCACTAAATGCTGACCAGGTGCAAGACATCACACCAGAGGCTGTGGAGAGAAGGATGAAAACAATATAATCTTTATGTTCTGTGAACTTACACTTGCTTTGGGGAGTATGACACATACACAAGTAAGTGTAACACAAAGCAGGCACTGGAAGGCAAGTGAAGTATTGAACAAAGTGTTCTCTCCTATTGAAGATGGGAAAGTGCTATCACCTGGTAGGGGGGTGGGGTGGATCAGAGAAGGTATCACTGACAAAGTGACAAATGAGATGACCCTTGAAGGAAGATAGGGAACCTAACAGCTGGAAATGAAGAAGTGGATGGGGTGGAGAAGGGAGGGGTGCAAATGTAAAGATGGAAACAGCATGAACTATCAGAAGCAAAGGTCAAGTTAACAAGTTCAAGATATACAATAGATCTGAGGTTTTCTCCAGGGATTCCATTTCTCTTATTCTTTTTCACTTTGGCTGAGGGAAAAAAGCTATTGATCAGCAGTACTGAGTATGATCTGAGTGACTTTAAAAATACCTGCAGGAAGAAATCTTGGGAGAGAGGTGGGCTTGATAACAAACTAAAGGTACTGTCTATTCTGTCTGGATCGGCCATTGCATCAATTCTGCCATAGTTTTACAATTTTAACTATCTATAGGCAAAGAAACTTATGGGAACATTGGAGTGGGACTCTAGAAGCCCAGATTGGCCCTGATATTTGGGTCGGTGTCTGATTTAGGCCTCAGTTTTTTCCATCTATAAAATGGCACTAGAGAGAATGGGATGGAAAGTTGAACTAAATATTGTCTAAGGTCCATTGCTACTTGAAAAGTCTGTGACTATAACTCTGATTTTGATTGTGTTCAGAGATGTCTCAGTATAACTGACCCAAACTACTTTCTATCTAGTAATCAATAGGCATTTATTTAGTACCTACTATGTGCCAGATAGAAGGTGCTGGGAATCCAAAGACAAAAGCAAAACAGTCCCATGTGGATGTGTTGATTGATGCAATAGTATGTAAGATCTTTCAGGGCAGGGCAGGAACTGTTTCATTTTTTCTGTGTATCCCCAGAACCTAGCACAGTGCTTCCTATGCTATTTTTTTTGGTCTGGGGGAATATTTAATTGGTGTAGGGAAGGAATACCTGATGCTGACACTCTATTAATGTAGGAGAGAGAGAGAGAGAGAGACAGAGAGAGAGAGAGACAGAGACAGAGAGAGAGATACTTGGGAAAACTGAGAGTTTAAGTGACTTGGCCAGGGTCACACAGCCAGTATGTACCAGAGGGGACCTGAACCTAGGACCTCTTGACAGGGAAGATTGACTCTTTCTATTCACTATACCACACTGATGGGCATCTGACACACAGTAGGGGCTTAAAAAATTCTTGTTGAATTAATCATCATGCCATCCTATAATGAAACCATCTCTTTCTGATGAGAGTTTTGTAAATTTAGGTCCCAAGGTAGTTCATAAGCCTCTCAAAAAGTTACCCCAGCAACTTAGGTATGCTACCAACAAGTATCTTTCATGTGCTATATAACATGTCTAGGTAATCTCAGCTGAAAATTATTATAATTATAATAAAGTTTTAAAAATCGCCAAAATTTGTAATAACAGCTGACACTTTGAGGTTTATAAAGCACTTTGTAAACATTACCTCATTTAATTCTCACCATAACCCTATATGATAAATGCTATTATTATTCCCCCATTTTAAAGGTAAAGAAATTGGCTCAAATAGCTTAGGTGAAACACTGGAGGTCATTAAGATATTGAACATCATAGACAAGTTTCAAACATAAGTCCTCTTGACTTCAAATCTAGTTGTCTTTCCACCATACCAAATACTGAAATCTTTTTGACTGAGATAGATTAATATGCTTCCCTAAACTTTTACACCCAAAAAGGATTTCAATTAAAAGAATTAAATCTAAGCAACTATATTATATATATATAGACACACAGTTTTATATACATATATTTATTATATGCACATAATGAAATATACATATAATAAAATGAAACATATGCATATATATGTACACACATATGTATAATGAAATGTTACAATGATAGGTCCACACTATACCTTCATAGAAGAGACCTTTAAGACCATCTGTGTCCAATTTTACAGTCAAAGCTTGAGGCTTAGATGGATTGTCACTTGCCCAAATTTATAACCAACGTCACCAACAGAGTCAGGATTTAAATTCAAGACCTCTAACTCCAAATCCATCAGTCTTTCCAAATATGAAGGCATATAAATCTTTAACTATATACAAAGATGGAGAGGGAAAGATAAACAGAGAGAGCTAGTGCAAATTATTAAATCATAGATGCAAGTGCATGTCTTTCTTACCTCTCTACCTCTAAACTATCATTCTCAATCTATTCTCATTTTTTGTTCCTATACTCAACTTCAAAGGTTCCTTTGACTTTTCAATCTAACTTTATATCAAAAGTCTCCTGGTAGGATTACTGGTTCTGTGGGTTTCTGGCCAGTTCAGTTGGGTCCCAAAGCCCTTCCAGAGTTGCTTATTTCTTAGCTGAGAGCAGTTTTGATTCCACATAGAGAGAGGCCTTCCCATTTCTGCTTTGGTTAAGCCCTGCTCTCTCAGCATGAGAACCATCTCATTAGATGACATCGGCTTTCTGGTTCAGGCAGTGGTTTCTGAGCTTCTTCTTTTTCTGATCAGGGACTCTGCTTCTTTCCAAATGAAAAGTCTTTTGCTTTGTCAGATGTAAGAGGTATGCCATCAGTAACTAGACAGAAGCTATAAAAAAAAAACTGCCTTTTCCTCCTTTTTATGAGATACTTCTGACTTTAGGATCTAATCTGTAACTCAAATATACATACAATGCTAATGTTACTTATCTAGCATCAATATGCAGCATTCCCCTAGGTAGGCCTTTCCTTTGTGTACTTCTCTGACCCATCCCCCACTGCAAGCCTAGTGCCTTTCCATTTTCTCCTCTTTATCAAAATCAATCAACTTATTTGCACTAAAATGTAAATATCTAACAAAATTTAAAGTGTGAGTTAACCCAGGGAGATTTATGTTTAAGAGGGAACAAATCCTAGAGATGTGACTGAATCTCTAATGACAAAATTTCAACCATCATTGAATTGGGCTAATTAGCTGGCTTTTGGTCGGGGTCTTCCCAACCCTCTTAAGATGTCATCCTAAATAGGTAGCTGTCCACTCCCTCTCATTCTCCTTAAGTAATTTTCCTGTTCTTAGCTCCACACATCCTCGATTATCCATGTATTTATTTTTAAGGACTATGAGCTGTCTTTCTAACTGCTCTGTTCTCTGTATCCTACCCTAAAACCCTCCCCCTCCTCACCATAGCCCTGCATGAGAACATATCTGTCTGGCAGCTAGAAATAACCAATCCAAATGTAGATCATTTGCATAAATATGCAAATCTATGTGCAATTTCCAGAGTATTATCACCCCCTGACAGCATCCTTTAAAAAATTATCCTCCTGAAAGGCCTTCTAATGTGAGTAGCAGTATCAGTTACTTATTGACTAGAGTTCTGATGAACAAGAAACCTAATGGTACTCTATGAGATTCTCCTCCTGTCTCCTGAGGAGGGGTCACATCATTTTTCTGTTGTTTCTTCTATTCTATAGATTCCTACTACTCCAAATGAACATTATTAATTTACATAATAATTTTCAAAATCCCCATCCCATATTATCTCATCAGAGATGCACCAATATCTATCCCAGTGAGGGATTACCATTTCCCTTTTCCAGATGAGGCTGAGAGAGATGAAGAAGGTACTTCCTTAAGCTCACCTAGCTAGTATATGACAGGATGTAGATTCCCTGACTCAATAGTTCAGGGATCTCTCATCCTGAGTGAAGGTTCTGAATCCTCTTTCCTCCTGGACGATTTGGAATTATTGTGGTTTCTCAGAGCCCAGATAGAAAGAGACCAATAGTTTTGGTTTAGGGTGATGGGTTGTTATTTTTTCCCTCCCAGTTACTCAGTAAATTATCACTTATTAAGCACTACTATATGCCAGTCACTGTACTAAGTGCTAGGACTTTTTTTTAAAGCCAAAAAAAAGCTTCAATATTTTCAGATCTAATGATATGGATCATGCAGCATGCAAATAAAATTAATGTAAATCTATGCAGTTTAATTCTAGGAATTCAGTTTCATTTAAAGTTGCTACTGAAATGTCTTTGGGGGAATGTTCACTTGGGAAAGGTGTAACTTACAACCATTTAATTATCTGGGACATATAAAATTTTGAAATTGAAAAGAACCGTTAGCAGTATTTGGTCCAACCTCCTTTTCCTACAAATAAGGACCCAGAAGAAAAGGAAATGACTTAACCAAAGTGATATGGTTACTTATAGAACAGGAGCAGCGAGGTGGCGCAGTGAGTAAGAGCTCCAGCTCCAGAGTCGGGAGGACCCGGGATTGGTTCCAGCCTCAGATGCTTAACATCCACACAAAATAACTGGCCATGTAACCTTGGGCAAGTTACTTAACCCCAATTGCTTTTAAAAAAATATGTAATAGAACAAAGACTAAAATTTAGTGCTTCAGAATCCTGACCCAATTGATTCAATTATTATTACAATCTCCAAATAAAAAATACAATGATGATAATATTGCATTATTCTCTTCTAATTCAAACAACAACAGCTCTCATAATCATGAAAATAAGTAATGGCCCAAACATAAAGTTATAGAGTGGCTAGGCAGAACTGAGATGCACAGGTGTCCCAAGATTAATTAATCCAATTGATTAACATTGATTGAGAACCTAATATGTGCAAAGAAGGCACTGTACCTGTTATTTGGGGGCAAGAGATAGAGAGAAAGTGATAAATAAAGCAAAGTTCCTGACCTTATGGAACTTACAATCTATTAGGAAAAATAAAACATTAAGACAAATAACTATTATAGAAGACAGAATGTGGCAAGTGTTGCAAGTACAAAGCAAAGTACTGTAGATATTTTGAGGCAAGTGAATATATGATTTAAGGGGAGGACTAAGGGTGAGGGCCTCTGAACTGGGGTCTTAAAGAATAGGTGGGCTTTTACGTGGAAGAAATGGTGAAGGGAAGGATTCCAGTTGGAGGGAATGACATGGTTTACAATAAAGGGGAGATGATAAATTTGTTTTGGAGCACGTTGGCATCAGAAGAAGCACAGAATTATTTTGTACAGAATCCTACTCATCTCTGCAGGTAGGCTTTTCTTTTTTTTTGTTTTTGTTTTTGTTTTATTTTTTGGAGGGGGAAGGCAAGACAATTGGGGTTTAGTGACTTGCCCAAGGTCCCACAGCTAGTAAGTGTCAAGTGTCTGAGGCAGGATTTAAAATCAGGTCCTCCTGACTCCAGGGCCAGTGTTCTATTCACTGTGCCACCTAGCTGCCCCCAAGTTTGCTTTTCAAACACGGTCTTGACAAAACTCTTCTTTAAGCATCTGGGGGAAAAAAAAACATCAAGGTTCTGGGGTTTTGTGTATAAGTGTGTCAACCCACAGTACCTATGAAAAGAGCTAGATTTGAAATCAGAAGACTTAACATTCAAAGTTCAATTTTGCCACTATCTGTGGAAACTTCATCTCTGTAGACTCCAGTTTCCTCATCTACAAAATGAGATGGTAAGACTCTCTAATTCTAAATCTATCTATGTTGGTTGGCCCTGTCCATGGAAGGTAAGCAAACTAGTAAATGTAATAAGAGACTGAGCCATATACAGTCATATTATAAAAGCTTGAGCAGATTTTGTCCAGTTACAAAAAGAACAGAAACAAGCAGGTCAGGAAATGCAAAGTCAGTCTCCTCACCTGTCATGACTCAGGCTTCAGGGTGCTCCTCCCCCCTCTCCAATCAATTGTATTCTTTTTTTTTAAAGCAATTGGGGTTAAGTAACTTGCTCAAGGTTACAAGGCCAGTAAACAAGGTTACATGTGGTGCTAAGTATCTGAGCCCATATTTGATCCCCAGGTCATCCCGACACTGAAGCCGGTGCTCTTACTCGCTGAGCCACCTGGCCTCCCCTAATCAATTGTATTCTTAAAAATATTTATATCTTCTTTAATAATCCCTGGGAAAATAGCTAACCCATGTATATAAAAAAGAATAAAGTGGAATGCTTATAATACACCGGTCAAAAAAAAAAAACCGATTATAAATAAGGGGACTTGGGAGTGACAAAGACAGGAAGATGCTTTGCAATGCCAGGCAAGAGCACAGTGAGAAACAAAAAGAGAAGACAGAGACATAGAAAGAGAACAAGAACACTGAGAAAGCCCTGCCATGAGAAGGAAGGAAAGCCAATTTTGGAGTTAAATATTTGTTTGATTGAATAAATGCCTACCTTCATAGCACTTACAGTTGAAAAGGAGCTTACCTACCTCAAAGCTCTTATTTTATAAATGAATAAACTGAGGCCCCAAAGAAGGAAATTGGTTTGCCCAAGGGCACATTTTAAGTAAGTGGCAAACTCAGGTCCTCTGGTGCCAAATCCAATCTAGTGCCTTCTTTTTTCCATAACATGCTGCCTTCCAAAATACTGCATATTGAGAGCTCTGGATTGCTGTACCAAATTATGCTAATATTGTGTAGCTGAAAAAACATTGTAAAAGAGTAAGAAAAGAATCCAAATGTTTGTGATCTCAGAAGAAGAAAAGGAAGGAGAGGAATAAAATTGGGAAATTCAGTAAGCATTAATTTAATACCTACTATGAATGAGAACATAGACAAAATAAAGTCCTTGCCTTCAAGGAGCTTACAATTAAGTAAAATAGACAACTCACAGACAAATAAATACAATGTGGATTATTAGACCATGATCAGAGCATAGAAGGAGTACAAAGTGATACACTGGCAAATGAAAGAGAAATCATTTCCTGCTAAGGTATATAATGAAAGCTTCATGACTGAAGTAGCATTTGGCCTAGTACCAGAATAATACAAGAAGATACAGGTAAAAAAAATATTTTAGGCTGATTGGAATTTCTCCTTGGTTTACATTAGAAATTATTTTTAGGAATAACTTTTAAGGTTATATTCTTACACAAAGGAACCCTTTCCAGTCCTGATGTTGGGAGCTGTATTCTTTATATGCCAAAACTGTTCTATCATGTTGTGTGGTTTTATTGTTTTCAGTTTTGTTTTGTTTTTACTATAAATTGTGATGTTTTTAGGGATACAATTTGAAATACAGCAGATCTGATCTGAACACACATCTTAAAGAGGCCTATGGTACCTGAAACAAGGAATGTCCTAGAAAAGTTTAGGATCTTAGAAGCAAAGACTAGCCTGGCCAGATTAATATTGCAATCTAAACCAAATGGCCTGGCATTTATCATTTTAGTTTAAAGATTGCTGAGTAAAGTCATTTCAAAGGAATCATGGAGCTTGGTAGTCTGAAAATATTTCTTTCTGGCTAGAAGGCACATAGAGAGACCTTTTAATGTGTATACAAGTGATGTTGGGGCTCCAAATTTGAGCAAAATTGATGTCAGAACGCCTCAGAAGTGCAAATAAATGCTATCCCTCTGAGCATTTCTGTGGTTGCTATCTTAAAGCTGTGTGGAAATCAGCAAAAGCAGAAGCTGTTATTGGCATCTTCTTCACATGAGGGGGAGGTGGAGAATTCCACAGCATTTGTTGTGATACTGCCTTCACCACTTTCCACAGCTCAGGACTGGGAGCTGACAGAAGGGGGTACTCAATCACCACAGAGGCCCCTTGGATGAACGAAACCCACACTGAATAATGGGGGTTCCTGATGGGGCATCCCCAGTGTATGTCTATGGGGTGGCTATCTTGTCACTGCCAATTAAAGTCATCATACTTCCTTGAAAAGTTGTCTTTCACCAGTATTTGTCACTTCACCAAGGGTAAAGATTTCTGCAGGGTGAGAAATAAAGTGTAATGGGAGATGCTTGCTCGTCGCATACTCTCCATTAGCTTGCTAAATGTGTACTCTACACTAAGGAGCTTGCTTCTGAGAGAATTGTGATGATGTGTAAGAATGAGCCTTGGAAAGACTATGGAACATGAAGAGACATTCTACAATTGGTTCTAGTTGGTTAATCACACAAATTGCCAGGATTCTTTTTCAACTGTGCAGCCATAAGCTCTGAGTTAGCTTGTTACCTCTTTCTTCCCTTCATTCAGTGACTTCTTTGATCACAGAATCTGGTGTGTGGCCATGTTTTAAGGCAAAAAGCCTTAGGGCTTTCTCCCCATAAGAGATCACATGGTCTTTGAGAAACAGGTCTTAGCCCTCGACCCTTTCATTCATTCTTTTCTATTCTAGAGTAGAGTTTCTTGGTTGGGAGAATAAGCCATAGGAATCTGAGAGTCAGAATCCAAGTCAGGTTTTCCAGCAAGCACATCAGTGCCCCCATAATAAAAGAATGATACTTAGGAGTGACCTAAAGGACCTCAGCTGAGTAGGACTCCCCCAATAGTATGATACATCTGGAGATGAACTTGGTAGGGCTAATGACATTATGTGGTAATCAAACTAAGTTTTGAGCTTACTTCTCCAGAGACTGAGGAGGGGTAGAGGACAGTATGTGCACTGAGATATTTGAGAGTGTGTGAGGGGGAGGTTTTTATTTTTGTTCTTGCTATATCTTTAGTTAATATTCCTTCATAAAAGTTAATTGATATTAAGTGTTTAAATGGAGCCAGAGTGCTACTGACTTTCCTCTAACAGTGAAGGGGACACATCTGGTAGGGGCTTAAGTTGATAGCAGTAAAGACATCTCATTATCTTACATCCTGAATCCCTGAGGGACAGATGCAGCAACCTGACTTGGGGGTTTGGGAAGGGAGCAGGGTCCATAGCATACTCATTTTTTAAAGTATGCTAATTTAATAGATTTTATTAACTGTACTAATTTTACTTACTTCCTAGCTATCTCCATGTTGCTTACACTAAAACTTTCATTCTTCTCTCCTCTCCACCATAGTCTTGAACTTTACCCCTGGGTCACCAGGATCTGATAAATGAGTCTTCTCCTAATCTTGACTTGGAACCAGTTCTCCATAGCACTTCCCATATATCTTCACACTGTGCTGGTGAGTAAGGACCACCGCCACCCCACTTTTTCACTTATGTGTTGTCTTCTCCCATTAGAACATCAGTTCCTTGAAGGTAGGTAGGAATTCTCTCACATATGTGTCTTTGTGTCTGTATGTATATTATGTATTATATATATATATATATATACATATAATACACACACACAGAGATATATATGTCACCAATGCTTAGTACAATGCCTGGTACATTTCAAGCCCTTAACAAATAAATTTTATGTCTGTCTATATGTCTACTACTTAACTTTCAGATGAAGAGTCCTGTAGTAGAAGCTGGATATGCCCAAAGGACCAAAAGTTGCTATATCTCCCAATGAAGTACCATGCTGACTATGATCTGAATGGTGAGAGTTCCTGAGTCCTAGCTTCTGGAAGAGCATTGAGATCTTTTTCTTCGGGATTGCCCCTCTATCAGTTCCAAGTTTAAGAGGTCCAGAATGCAGTCTTTTATCAAAGGGAATTTCATGAGAGATCTAAGGCAATACCAATCACATAATCTAGCCATCTGTCAAGACAAGGAGTACTTTCTGAATAGCACCTGCCTCCTGTTGCCTCACTAACAGCCCCAGGTTTGACTGCCCTAGAATCTGGTCTTCTTTTTAGAGGAAAGTTCTTGGAAAGATGATGCATGTGTCCCCAAAAGCTGTTAGAGGTACAGGGGATTAAAAGTCATATTATAAAGAAACAATAGTAATAACTAACATTTCCATAGCACTTTAAGGTTACATATATGAACTCAGTTTATCCTCAAAACAACCCTGAGAGGTAGGTGCAATTATCCCCATTTTACAGATGAGGAAAGTGAGGCAGCAAGAGTTTGAATAACTTGCTCAAGTTCAGACAGCAGCCAAGTATATGAGGCAGGATTTTAACTCAGATCCTCCTGATTACAGGTCCAGTATTCCATCTTCTTTGCCACTTAGCTCTAAAGGCTAGAAGAAATATCTAAAGGCAATATACTAACATTTCATAAAGACATAACATTCCTTCTTAGGCAATAGTGGGCCAAATCCTCAAAAGGACACTGATTATTACTCATCTCAGCATCCTAATGGAATCTTAAAGGGCTAGATTAACAACAGTAACAACAGCTGACATTTTTATAGCACTTACTCTGTACTAACCACTGTGTTAATCACTTTACAATTTTCTCCTTTGATCCTCACAACAACCCTGGGAGATAGATGCTATTTTTATCACCATTTTCCAGATGAAATTCTTCATCTGGAAACCTGTCATTTAAGACCGAGGTCAAGTGACTTGCCCAGAGTCACACAGCTGCTAAGTGTCTGGAGCTGAATTTGAACTCAGATATTCCTGACCCTAGTCCATCACTCATCCACTGCCCCTCTTGGCTGTCTCTAATGAGTCCCCCTGCTGTGCTTCCCACTAACAAAATCAACCAGTGGGCAATTAACTTTTAGAAAAGGCATTTTCAGGGGCAGCTAGGTGGCACAGTGAATAGAGCACCAGCCCTGGAGTCAGGAGGACCTGAGTTCAAATCCAGCCTCAGACACTTAACACTTACTAGCCATGTGACCTTGGGCAAGTCACTTAACCCCAATTGCCCTGCCCTCCCCTTTCCAAAAAGAAAAAAAAAGGCATTTTCCTCTGTGCTCCACTATTACTGTGAATTCCATGGTAGTGTTGTTGCCTGTCTAAGGAGTCCCAAGTATATTATTCTTCTAAGGGAGTATAAGCTGTTAGAGTAATAACCCTAGACTGAGCACCTATATGTGTCTTCTTAGGTAAAATTGGGACTCACTGGAAAGTCTATTTATTCTTTATCTAGTAATCCCAAGTTTGTTTCACCTCTGGAGGTAGTCCTAACCATGGAGGGGTGCTGTAACTCTGGAGGGCTTTCAGGAGGGAGGTACATTCCCATATCTTTGTAGCCACACTTGGTCACATTATGATTTCACAGAATTCAGTTGCAATTGTTTTGTTGGTTTTCTTTCTATTTAAAGTGTTGTAGTCATAGTGTATGTGGTTTTCCCCATTCAGTTTACTTCACTTTGTATAGTGTATTATGTATCTTCATGTGCACTGGACTATGTAGCTGGATACCATCTAACAATTTGTGTTGCTTATGATGTTTGTTCACAGATAATTTATCTGATTACAAATTCTTTATTGGGAAGAATACAGGGAGACCAAGGCTTTTCAATGAACAAAACATGAAGAAATGCTTTTCTGTTGACAATATGTATAATAAAGATAAGAATGTAGACTGGATAGTTGGAGACACTGATCTTTGCCTTCTTAATTTTTGCCCCAAATTAAATTTTCTTGTAGCTAAGCCAGGGAAAATCTTGGGGGTAAGTGTGGCTCACCTAGCTGTATCAGAAGGTTTTGAATTCCATCCCAGACATACATTATAAGAAAGACTTAATCTTAGTGGGGAAGGGGGCAGGGGGAGGTTGGCACCAGGAAAGCACTATGCCTGGCTTTTGTTACCTATGCAATGTTGCTGTAATTAAAGAGAGAGCAACCTGCCTTTATCACAATAGGTCCTAGATACTCTCTCCTAGCAAGATGAAAGCCCATCAAGGCAGAAACTCCAGGCCCAATAGAGATGTCACCATGCCCAACAAGGTGATCAGCAATAAATGCCATGTTCACCAAGGAGGAGGCCTACCAAGAACATCACTAGAGAGGTATGAGGTACCCCTCCACTGACATTCCCTACATGTAGACCTCTCTTCCTCACCCACTGAATGTGGTCCCTGAGCCTTCATACCCTTCTCATTGATTATATATATATATATATATATATATATATGTATGTATGTATATATATGTATATATATTCATAAAATATGAGTATACAGATACATATGTGTACTTATACATATATGCACACATGTATGTGGGGGAGAATGTTTATGACAGGGGATGGGGGAAATGTTCTATTTCAAATCTCTTTACCATACCATAGACAGATAAGCCCTAGAGCCTCAGGAATAGTATTGAACTCCAGACCACTGGCCCTGCTTCCAGACCAACCCCCATCATCCATTTTCATGGGAAATGGCTCCTGTGGAAAAGGAGCCAGCTATCCTTGCCAACTGATAACCAACAGTCACTCACAAGGCAAATACGGCAAACTAGCTGGGCAAAACCACCTCTACTACCATGGCAATTGTATTATCTCAACCCTAGAAGAAGATAGTCCAAGACCCTGAATCTAAGCACCCTTCATTTCACTGACCCTGCTTCTGGCAAAATCCCTGAAGCCATCATCCAAAGAATGAACCCTTATGTAGATGTGACCTGATGACTGCTTCTACAACTCCTTACTCCTCGGTAATCATAGCGACTAATCACCCTGTGGTGGGGGGTGGGGGAAGAGCAGGGGATGGGAATGTTCTCACCGCCAAAGCCCTTGACACTTGATATGACATGATTGCATTTATGTAAATGACACTAAAGAAGGTGAATTAACAGCAGCTTTGACACTGTGCCCATGGAGACCTTTCCATACAGCTAGTAGCTGAAATTTCTTATGTGTATTGTCTTTCCTCTGAAGAATGTGAGTTCCTTGAGATCCGGTGATGTCTTACTATTCTATTCCAGTGCTTTGCGCAGTTAGTACTTAATAAATGTCTTTTTCACTCATTCATATTCTGTTTCCTTACCTGGGATAGTTATATTTGGGACCCCAGGTGTGAATGGGATGGGAGGAAGGGGAGGAGATGACAGCTGCAACATTGAGATGCCTAGTATCCCTTTCCTTATCACAATCCAACCAAAGGAATATGTGCCCAAGTCTCTTTTCCCCATTCTTGCCAGATAAAGAACAGGGTTTGAGATATATAGGATCATGGATTTGGAGCTAGAGGGCATCTTAAAAGGTCATTCAGTGAGTCCAGTCTCTATATTTCATGCATAAGGAAAATTAGGCTCCAAGAATATATATATATATATATATATACATATATATGTAAATTGTTCACCATCATACAGGTAGTAAGTGAGAGAGCAGGGATTCTAATCCAAGGCTTTTGACTCCTACATACCCTCCACTGTACCACGTCCTGTCTTCAATACAGGTATTATCATGTCATGTAATATGTATGTGTACACATGTATTCCTGCATGTTTATATACAGTCTTTCATTATACCGTGTGGATTACCCAAAAGAAGTTTTAAATCTTCAGTCCTTGACCAAATTTCCCCTGACCCTCAGCATACTTCCTCTTACTACCTTCCAACCAATTGTGTGCTCATAGAATGAGTATAAATTGAATTTAATCTCATCTTAATATTTAATTAAAAACTTTATCTCCTGGGTAATCAGAAGAAAGGTCATAGGCCTAAAGAATTAGGAAGCCCCAATTGATCTCTTCTCCTATATCCTCAAGATGCCCTATTCTTCCCCAAATCACAGAATATAAAGCTAAACAGATGTTAAAATTTCATTTGGACAAGTCCTTCTATTTTATGGATGAGAAAGGCAAGGTCTATGGAGGAAAATTGGCTTACCCAAAGTCATAGGGACACCCATTAGAACTGTAAAGGACCTAAGATATCATCTAGTCTAGTCTTCATTTTACAGATGAGGAATTGGAGTCCCAGGGATAGTGGTGTGCTGGTAAAATGTTTTACAACCAGCTGGGGTGTGGAAATATAAGTAGGACACATTTTTAAGTTTAATCTGTATTATTAACATTTTCTCCATGACTTTCTTAAGTGTATACAAACAACTTATTTCTATAACTATACATTAAAAAATCAAGCCCTGATTTGTGTCATTTGCTGATTATGGATATGTAAATGCTCACAAAATAATCTTTTGAGTCCTGAGCCTGGACTGAACTGGCACCAGCACACACTTGCCAGAGGTAAAGTATCTGGCCCATAATCACCAAAATAACAAGCATCCAATGTGGAATTTAATTCTGGGTACTCCAAGTCTAGTGCCTGTACTCTCTTTATTCATTATACCATGTAGCTTCCCACACCACAAGCAAACGAGGGCTAGAACCCATTCCCAGTTCAGTGCTCTTTCTACCACACATAGGAAGAAATTCCCATGCTACAACTCCTTTTCATTATGATCAACAATCAAGTTCTGGGTTTCAGTGCATATATGTAAGTATCCATTTTCCCAGATGTCCCTTTGGTCAAAGTGTCATCCACAAATCTGGGCACATCTGATCAATCTGGTAAGGGGATATCAGATCATGCTACTTAGATGTGAAGCTAGGCTTTTGGTGTGTGGAGATTGTCATTATCAGCAGAGATTTTTGCTATTGTCTCCCTATATTCCTGGCCTTTTGAAGGCCTAGAAATACAAATTCTCTTTGGCCTGTTCTCAACAAGCTCTTTCTATGACATGCTCCTTAATGCAGACATTTAAATGCATGCTTCATCTATTATCTGGATGGATAATGCCGGTATGAGTCAGAGCAAACAGAAATTCTATTGATCAGTAGCAAAGATACAAAGTAAATCAAGCCACATGCTGTTTTCCTGGAGTTTTCATCCAATAATGAAAATAACAGTCAGAAGAATACTTAGGCAATCTTAACTTGGTCAATAAACATGTATTATGGTCTTAGTATGTGCTAAGTTGGAATGGAGGAGGAGGGGTGAAGCCAGTAAGAGAGCAACTACAGAAAGCAAGCAGACTCACCTAGGCCCAACTGCTAGAGATGCAGTACAATGGTTGTAGGTGGTGCTTGACTTAGGTTCTCTCTCCCAGTCACTCTCTGTTATTTCCCTTAAAACTACAATAGTGTGTATTGTGCTCTTTGGGCCTCAGTTTACCCATATGTAAAATCAAAGGCTTGGACTAGTTGATCTGTAGGGTCTCTTTCTGGTTCTAAATGCTAGGAGTCTATAAAATGTTTTGAAGCAGCATTGGGTATGTATGATTCTAGCCAGAGCCAGGAGGCCAGCCGCTCAGTATTCTGCTACTTGCAAAATTGCCATGACAACAAGGAGAGATTGATTTAACCCTCAATGTGGTGCCTCTATTTAGGGACAAACCTAAAACTGATAGTTTGTGACTCTTAGAATTGTTCTTTTTAAATGGAACATAGAATGCCAACCAGTCAAACTGGGAGAGATTCCACAGGGGAGAAAATGCATTTAAGAGGGCATTCTAAGGGGAAGCAATTTTAAAGATTCTTCAAACCATTTTGCTTTCAGAAAAATGTAATTTAGGGACTTTGATTACTCTGGTACCAAATGTTCCTTCAGTCTAAGCAGTGATTTCCAGGGAAGTTTTTTTTCTAACATATTAAAGTTCTTAGATGAAATGATATAACAGTTTAACAAATGACTTTTTTCTCATCTTTATGCTATACTCTCTGAATCATAGCATGACAGAAAAGACCTTAAATTTCTCCTACTTGTTTTTTTTTTAAATTGTAGCATCTGAGGACACCTCCAAGTTACACAATGAGCCTCCCAAACAAGGCTACAATCAGGCTCAAGTTACTCTGTAGGTCTGTATCCACATAAAACCTAGGTTCACAAGTCCCTTCCAATGTGTTTTACTTATTCCATTCAGAGCACATGATTACTTCAAAGCAAAGGCATTCACTGAAAAGCATAGTTTCAAAAAATAGCAATAAAACATTTCCCCCCAGAAAACTGGGGCAAGCTACCCCACAAATATACAATCCATAAGTAATAAGAATGGATTCATGTAAGGAATACATTTTTCCAGGGATCACAGTGGAGAAATACATGTAGGGGACATGTGTGCCTAGGACATTTTGATCTAGGAGTAATTCACACTCTGAAGTTGCAAGGCTATCATGTCCTTTGGTAATGTCATCCCACACTCCCACTGAAACTACTACCTGTTGACATGGCACCATATTCATGCTCTTCCAAATTTTGTTCCCTATTAGCTTCATACAGCTGCTGCTTGATGATGTCTTACTGGGTCCCATCATTGCTGCTGGTTATTCTTAAGTGTTACTGCCCTGAGCATAAAGTCCCAGAGTTTCTATGTCTAGCTTCTGACTCTAGCTAGTCTTCATCTGAGAACTTACCTCTTCACCTCTGCCCAAGACTTCCACTACAATTCTCTTAGAATATAAAATGCCCAGTCATCAGCAACCATTCCTCCCAAAAGGAGTATGTCTTTTCAGGGGCAGCCAGGTGGCTCAGCAAGTGAGAGCACTGGCTCCAGTGTCAGGATGACCTGGAGATCGAATCCCAGGCTCAGACACTTAGCACCACACCCAGAAATAACTGGCCGTGTAACCTTGAGCAAGTTACTTAACCCCGATTGCTTTAAAAAAAAAAAAAGAGTATGTCTTTTCTCAGAGCCTCAGCTGAAAGGAAGATTCTAAGCTGTTTGAAGAACAAGGCAGTCCTAACTAATTCCTATGAGTATAAAACTGATTTTTTTAACCTCCAATTATTCCTACTCACTAAGGGTAGGTAGGGTCCTTGCCAGAAATCTCTCTCCAGTTTAGGCTTACCAATTTATAGTGATTTCCAGCTTAAATTCTGACAGCTAAAATGTACCCAATCAGCATCAGTTTATAGACTGTGCTTCATACAAAATTCCAAGAGCTCTCTTGATTCAGAATTCCCAAATTCCTCAACCTCTGACTCTTGTAATTTTCCATGCAAATAAGGAAAAGATTCAGAAACAAAACTAAGCCCAAGAAACAAGGTTAGTGCCTTCTCCTCCCTAACTACATTCTTACTTTTAATATGTGTGTGTGTTTGTGAGGAGGGGGTTAATAGAAACAGAGACAAAGATAGAAATTGTGATATAGAAAGACAGAGAGACTAAGAGAAAGAGTTATTTTAGTCATTTTCAGTTGTTTCTGACTCTTCATGACCCCATTTGGGGTTTTCTTGGCAAAGATACTGGAAGAGTTTGCCGTTTTATCCCCAGTTCATTTTACAGATGAGGAAACTGAGGCAAATAGGGTTAAGCGACTTGCCAAGGGTCATACAGTTAATAAGTGTCTAAAGAGAATGAGACAAAGTAAGAGACAGAGACAATGAACTATCCTGGTCTAAAATCAGTATCTTTGCTAAGAAGTCCCCAAAATGGGATCACTATGAATCAGACATGACTGAAACCAAAGAACAGCAGCAGCAGAACAGAATTGCTCCAAAGCTATTCCATAGTGTTCTGAAGCTTTGGAAAATAATTACTATCAGAAAGATAACTAGACCTGTTAGAATCGATGTATCTGCATTGAGGACAGATGATTTAGAGGCCATACGGGAACAGAATTCCTTAGCTACTTTCATCTCCCCTGTCCCTGAGATAATCCATCCCTAACCAAGATCACTGAATGCTACAGCTGAAAGGGACTTTCCAGATCATCTAGTACAAGGGTGGGGAACCTGCAGCCTCAAGGCCACATGTGGCCTTCTAGGTCCTTGGGTGTGGCCTTTTGATCTAATCCTTTTATTAAGGTGATTTATTCTGTGAAGTTTGGATTCAGTCAAAGGGCTGCACTTGAGGACCTAGAGGGCCACACGTGGCCTCAAAGCCACAAGTTCCCTATCCCTGATCTAGTCCAACATCCATAGTTTATCAATGAGCAAATTGAGGCCCAGTTAAGGGAAGTAGCTTATCTAAGGTCACACAGCCAATTAATGGTGACAGCTATGTGGTAGTAGATAGAGCACTAGACCCAGAAGTAACTCGCCAGACTGAAAGGAAAATAAATGTATTAGTATCTTAAGGAAGACTGTTTGAACTAAGAAGAATTTCAGTTTCTTAGGGTATAGCTTGGGTTGTTATAGCTTTTTTAGGCCCACTTAGAGTATATAGTCCAATCAGTAGCCTTCCACAGGGGAACAGAAATGGGAGAGGGCAGTGCATGCCTTGAGGTCACAGGAGATGCTAATGGTCAGGTATGTTCCTACAGGAAATGCCTTTCTCTGAGGTTAGTCTTATCAGAATTCTTTGTATTGGCAGGAAATCTCCAAGATTATGGAGGCCTATTTCAAAATAGACTCATTCCTGTTCATCCTGTCATTGCCAAAATAAGGAAGAAAGTGGAAACCCCATAGTATTGTTTTCTTGATTTCAGAGATTACTTTATCTGGGGAGCAGACATTTCCCTGGAAGTTGAAGTTATTTACCTCTTCCACACCCCCAAACAACACTCACCTTTTAAGGAAACCCATTTCCCCACTGAGGGAGAAGTGTCCTCTGTTCTGATTTCTATCTAGTATGTTATGCCCCCACCTAATCATACTTCCCAAAATTCATGGGGAAGTGGTATTACCCATTCTGAAAAGATATTGATTTATACCCATCTCATTTGGAGAATCCCCCAAATTTAATATATAGAGACTTTATCAAGAGGGTATATTAGTTGTGCTAGGACTGCTGTTTCAGAACACCAACCCCCTCCATATACAGCAGTGGTCTTAGCCTTTTTTGTGTCACGGACCTCTTTGGCAGTATTCATGTCACTCATCACCAGCATTGAGATACTCAAGTGGACGGCCATTCTTCTGAATTGCAACTATTATTGTGGTTGTTGGGTTGGGTTTTTTTGTTTGTTTTTTGTTTTTTGCTTTTTGGAGGGGGGGGAAGGCAGGGCAATTGGGGTTAAGTGACTTGCCCAAAGTCACACAGCTAGTAAGTGTTAAGTGTTTGAGGCCACATTTGAACTCAGGTCCTTCTGACTCCAGGACCGGTGCTCTATTCACTGTGCCACCTAGCTGCTCCTGGGCTGGTTTTTTTTTAAATATCTTTTGATACATTCTAAGAATCCTTACTGTCACACAATAGAGAATCAACCTGGTATGGAGGAATAAGTACTGAATTTAGAATCAGAGTTGTAATTTTCAGTTGCTTCAGTGATCTTATTCTTCATGGCCCCATTTGGGGTCTTCTTGGCAGGGATAATTAGGTGGTTTAACATTTCCTTCTTCAGCTTATTTACAGATGAAGAAACCGAGGTAAGCAGGCTTAAGTGACTTGCCCAGAGTAACACAGTTAGTAAATGTCTGAAACCAGAGTTGAACCCAGAAAGATGAATCTTCCTTACTTCAGGCCTGATGGTGCTCCATCAGCTAATCCTAGGCTATGTTCCCCACTTCCTATGTGACCTTCAGCAAATCATTTAACCTTCTCTGGGATTGCAGTATTTTCTTTTTTTTGCTTTTTGGAGGGGGAAGGGGAGAGCAATTGGGGTTAAGTGACTTGCCCAAAGTCACATGTTTAGTTGTGTGTGTGTGTGTGTGTGTGTGTGTGTGTGTGTGTGTGTGTGAAGTGTCTGAGGCTGGATCTGAACTGAGGTCCTCCTGACTCCAGGGCCAGTGCTCCATTCATTGTGCCACCTAGCCACCCCTGCAGTATTTTCTTCTGTAAAATTTGTAGCTTGGACTCATAATCTCTAAGGAATCTTCTAGTTTTTGACCTATGATCCTATAATCCTAAGAAATTTGATCTCTTTGAGCCTCAGTTTCCCATCCGAAAAAAAAAGGAAGGGGACTTGACTAATGTTTAGTGTGAAGGTATTTGTAGAACCTATATTGAATTGCATACCACCATGGGTCGGGGGAAGGCCAGAGGACAGGAAGGGGGAGAAATTTGGAACTCAAGGGATTGTAGAACTGAATGTTGAAAGCTAAAAGTAAACAAATTTAATGTGAAAAAAAAAGGAAAGAGTTAGATTAGGTGACTTCTAAAAATCCTTTCCACTTCTAAATACTATAACCTGGATCCTGGTTTTGGCTCTACTATTATTGACTAGCAATTGACTAACACTGACTAACAAATTAACTAGCTACCACTAACTGTATGACCTTGGGCAAGACAATACCTCTGAACCTTAGACTCCTTATCTGTAAAATGAGTGGTTAAAATAGATGCTATATAGGTTCCTTTCCCATTCTAATATTATGCCATAAGCTCTCAGTCCTGCCCTTTCTTGAATCTTTGGCAAGGACTCCTCTCTCTCTCTCTCTCTCTCTCTCTCTCTCTCTCTCTCTCTCT
>NW_027186296.1:67639370-67673735 GCF_028583685.1 Petaurus breviceps papuanus | reverse complement strand
CTCTCTCTCTCTCTCTCTCTCTCTCTCTCTCTCTCTTTCTCTCTCTCTCCTTCTCTCTCCCTCTCTCCTTTCCTCTCTCTCCTTCTCCCTCCCTCTCTCTCTCTTCCTCTCTCTCTCCCTCACTCTCTGTCTCTCCCTCTCCCTCCTATAGGTCTGAAATGATAAAATCCCTAAAGTGAAACCCAGTTAAAATCAGGTTTCTAACAAATCAGAGCCTTTCTGTTAGTGCTAATAAGTTCGAGCCATAAAGCTTTGCAGTGCAGGAGGGACCCCCTGTGATGTAGGCCCCAGGACACATCTTATTTCTCCTTAAGGGCTTATCAAAGTCGAGCACTTTGAGAGATGGTGAGGAGCAAAAGACTGAAAGTCCTATTAAATAGTCTCATTTTTTGCCCGAAGGAAAACAGCATATTAAATATTGTATTGATATAAGTATTAGATTATAGTAATTACACATAATTAATTCCCATTCAGGATTGGGAATCAAAGCTATTAAAGTAGGGTCTAGGACTCTTCACCTTTGTTTAAAAAGCATTTAATGAAATCAAATAAATCCCACAATCACCATCCCATTAGGTTTGAGGTAATGCTTCTTACCCAAGAGAGTGTCCAAGCTCAAGTTTCCATGGAGAACGTTCCAAACAGCCCCAACAAGAAGAGCCTGCATCCTCAGCAAAGGTAATGAAATTAGTTAGATTCATTCATCAGAGGAAAGAGCAAATCTCACAAAGCTGAAATGACACAAGTAGATGTCTGCTGTGTATATAGTCAGTACAAATTCTCTGGGACCCTAAACGAATCACTTACCATCTCTGGGTCTCAGTTTCTCCATCTATAAAATGGAGATAATAAAATCACCTTACCTCACAAGGTTGTTGTGAGGATCAAACAAGTTAACATATGTAAATCACTTTGCAAACTCTAAATGAGCTTTTTCTCTATAAATGCTAACTATTACTGTTCCAGAAGAAAATTTAACTCAAAGATGGAAGTAAAGTGTAAGGTGGACGAGGTGTAAAATATAGTAGACTAGGAATGGGGAAATCTGGGTTGTAGTTCCAGCTGTGCTACTAACCAGCTATATAATCTCAAAGATGTCACACTAACTCTTTCTGCCTCGTCTGTCCATTATTATTGTATGAAATATGTATGGGAGGGATTTGGGGAACTAATATATGTAAACATGACTCACAAGTCAAAATGGATAGATATGATCAGGAACCTGTCTCACTTTGGTGGAGAGTAGAATGAGGGTCATGCCAGCAATACTAGCAGGCTAGCTGAAGGGAGGTGGTCCAGGATCACCCAAGCTAATTGATCTCTTCTCATCTCCAAGTGGAGTATGAGGTTAAAATTAAATCTATGTTACGCCTCCCAAGTATTCCTGGTCCAGAATCAAAGGCATTATCCCTCATCCCTCTCCTCTTAGTTTATTCTAGCCAGCCTGTAAACCTCTTTGTCAAAGAACATAGTAAGACAGAAATCAAAGTTACACAAATTAGAATGAACCAAAGAATACATAAAAGTAAATATGACCTTCAGAGTAAGAGAAGATCTCATCTCAGCATAAGGAGAAAATTATTTCAATGATGGCAAGTCTGCCCTCGGCAGTTTCTAGGGTTTTTCAGGGAATGTCTTGACCAGAAGGAGTACAACCCTACTGAAGAAATATGTATCTGCCAATGGGGGTCTGATGACTGTGGACCAAAGACAGGAGGCCAATCTGAAAGCAGAAAAAAATGTATTAGCCTGCTAAGGAAAACTGTTCACTGATAGCAGCTTCATCTGTCTAGGATACAGATTTGGTTTTCATAACTTTTTTGGTCCTCTTAGAGTTCAAAGCCAATCAACAGCATTATGCAGCAATTTAAATGGAGAAGTATTTCCTGAGGTGATGAGGGGAGAGAGGGGAAATCAGCAAAAGGAAAAAATGGGAAGTTTCTGAGGGATCATTTGTCATGCAGCTAGCAAGGCTTGTTATTGAAATGATAAGACATTACCTGATTATCTGTTCAAGGTCAGGAGAAAGGGAGAAGGTGGCTAAAAACTTTTACAATTGTTAAAGAAGTCCATTTAATCTAAGACAGAAGGGTTGCAGTAACCAAGTAGACAAGAATGCAGATGTCTCCTGTGCAAGAACAGTTGTTACGATAAGGATAGTTATTAACAACAATAGATGAAACCACCTGCTCACCATATCCTTGTGTTATTTGTTATATTTGATTTCTCCTTTGGTATTTGTGCGCGCGCGCGCGCGCGCACACACACACACACACACACACACACACACACACACACACACACACACACACACCCTGAGTTTCAGGAGCTGGCAGTCAAGGGATGTGAGGACTGCCTCCCTATATGTCTGGGGCTCTGGGGTTCTAATCCACTATTCAAAAGTCCACTCCTCACCTTTCTTGTGTGTCTCTAACAAACTGAAGTAAGTCTGTCCTTTATGCATGCATACATCATATCTTTTTTCACACCTGTGCAAAACACACAGGTCACAGAGCTGCTCCCTCATCACAAGTGCTCTTTGCTTGGGTGCAAGAAAGTTATATTCTTATTCCAATAAACTAGGAAAAGGAAGAGGAAAGCTCTGGTATATTACTTGAGTATCTAAGACATGGTGTTTTTTCAATATCACTTTCTTCATCCAACTACAATTGTCCCAACAAATGAGGAGATATCATTAATTGATCTCTAAGATCAATTTAAATTGGATTTTTTTTCAATTCTAAGTCTTGAAAAGAATATCCCATTGAAAAGAATAACCAAACAAGGTAACCCATTAAAAAAAAAAAAAACTAACCTCATAAGGTAGTCTGATTAGATTAAGCCTTTTCCACCAGTGAGAGGGAACAACATATTGAAAGAAATAGTCAAAATAATGGATGAATCCATAGACAGAGCCACTAAGCAACAAAGGAATTATGCCAACCTCCACGGTTGATGTATTCGAAGGTGGCTGGAGTCTGCTTGTCCTGGAGTGGACATTTATATAGGTTGCCAAATCTCTTTGTTCATCTCTGAGTTTAAAATGGCATAACCCCCGGTGTTATGAAGTCACCAAGGTCAGGATTCTGCCAGAATCAGGATGAAAAGAACCTTGGGGGGTTCTTCTTCTGGCTATATCCCTTGTATCAGCATCAATAAATTAGACCTATTTAAGTTTCCTATGGGTACTGAACTGTAATTCTTTCCCTTAAATCCAGAAATACTCATACATCCACAAGAAGACTGCAAGCTCCCCCAAATGGGTTTTTCATGCCACTGCTGGTCTTAGATTAACTTCGTTTGCAGCTTCCACCCAAGGATAAAAGAGGGGACATTTCTTTGCAAAAAGACACACCCCTAGCATGATGAGCATTCCATATGCCCTTCAGTGGCATTTTCTATTTTCTCCTCTCTAGCAATTCCTATCCTCACTCTCCCCTCCCACTCCAAAAATATCCACTCTAGTCTAGCACATACACTCAGTTCAAGTACATAAGTTTCTTCCTACAAAGTGAGGTATGAACAACCTATAGCGTCAGGCTATAAACTGAAGCTAAAGTCAATAGAATCAACAGTCACAAAAAGCATTTATTAAGCAACTACTACATGTAGGAACTGTACTAAGTGCTGAGAATACAAATACAAGCAAAAATAAAGATAGTTCCTTACCCTCCAGGAGCTTACATTCTAATGAGAAAGACAATATATAAGAGAAAGCTTAAAAGTAGAGAGCCAGGGGAGAAGATGCCCAGAAGGGTGCAAGGTAGAAATGTCTGGCAAATCAGTACTGAAAGCCTATAGCTGGCCCTGGTACTTCCTCAAATGGAGGTTTCAGGTAGGAATTCATGGATGGAAGAGTGGGGCTAGTCACAGAGGCAACAGAGAAATCTCATATCCAATTCAGTCCTAATATCTTTCCTTAATCCCAGAAAATGGTATTGTAGTTCTCAAAAGAACCCTAATAGAGTGGAGATAATATTGCACATAGAGTTATGGGGCCTGGGTTTGAATCCTAGTGCTACTACCATTACCTGTATGACCATGGGTAAGTGACTTTCTACCTTTGGAGCCTCATTCATTCATTCATCACAGAGACCATATCTGAAAAATAAGGGGGTTTGGACTGGAGGAGCTCTACTTTAATTTTGTTTTTTAAATTCTGGCATAAAGTTCACACTAACTTTTTCCTCTCCAATGTCCAGTCCAAACCAGATCTTTTTCTTTTTCATCCTTTTTTTTACCTCTGGAGGACCAAAGTCTCACCCAGCTTGGACAAGATCCCAATGCTGCCTTATGATCCAAGAAGCAGCTAGGGGATGTAGCAGATAGAGTGATGAACTTGGAGTCAGACCTGAATAAGGTAGATCCCTCCTCAGTCACTCACCAGTTGTGTGACCAGCCTCAGTTTCCTCATCTGTAAAATGGAGATAAAACTACTATTGATCTCACAGGGTTGCTGTAAGGATCAAATTAAATGAGGTAATATTTGTGAGGCTCTTTATAAAACTTAAAACAGACATTAAATTATAATTGTTATTAGTCAAAACTGTTGTCTTGACAGGCATCTGCCTCACCAATTTTACCAGAACTGTCCAAAAGGACACAACATTCCCCACAGGAAAATCTGACTTTTCCCCAGGCTTGGAGAAAGGAACACTCAAATCCCTTTCCCTGAGTTAGAGACAGTTCACCTCAGTTCACCTCCTTAACTCCGACCTCACTTTTGATGATATTCTAGAAGCCTGTTCAACTTCCTTCCCCCTCCTCCAGGTTTTAAACATGGAGCTGCTGAGCTTTCTAGGACTTTCTTTTGCTGACTTCCCAGGTGGTGGGTGGTTGATGTTTTTTCCTTTAGAAGTTTGCTTGGTTTTTCACATCCCCTTCATATCATGAACCACCCTGGCCCCTTCCCCTCTGAATGGATGATCTCATCCTCCTATAAAGGATGTATCATACATATCAATATCTTGAAGACAATTGCTATTTTGCCCTCAGTATCCATCTCCATTACCACACATGACTATATGCCTGTATGACCCTGAGTACCTGTCAGAGCCCTAGGCAACTTTCTAAGTCACAGAACAGTTTCCAATGTGCTTTAGTTTATTTTCTCATTGGAAGTAATCTTCACTGATGAAACCACAAATCTGGAACCACCACCCCCCCAAAAAAATACAGGGAAAATTTTTTTGTATATTTTGTCACATAAATGAAAGAACCTCAGCCCCATCCAATTCAATAATTGGAGGCACTATGGTATCATGGAAAGAACATTGGTCTTAGAATCCCAGGTTAAGGGTTTGAGTCTTGATGACAACACTTGCTAGCCATGTAACTCTGATAAAGTTGACATCCAAAGCCTCAGTTTTCCCACCTGTAAAATAAGGCTAATAGCATTTATGCTATTTATTAATAGTAGATTTGTTGTGGCTGTCATGAAACAGGCACTTTGTGAACTATAAAGTAGTGGTATCAAACTCAAATAAAACTGCACACCACTGATCTATACATAGGAATCCCTGTGCACTGCATATTGACTTAGTTTTAAAAGGTAATGTTATCTATGGAGTTTTTTTTTTCAGATTTTTATTTATTTTGTTAAATATTTCCCAATTACATTTGAATCTGGTTCAGGTCACTCAGGAGTGTTGTAGGTAATATGTTTGACATCTGTGTTGCAAAGTATCATAGAAATATGAGTTATTGTTATTATTATTACTTTACTACTTATGAAAGAACAACTTTTCTCTCACTACTGGTGTTAACTTACAATACGTGTTTCTTTTTCTGTTATAATTCCTAAAGTGTTAGGCTTCTGAAAGGATCAAATCCTTGGGTAAGTTACTCACTTAAGTAAGGAAACCAAGAGAAGCTTAGGAAAGAAGAAAAACTGATAACTTTAATTAGAAAAGACAAGGATACTTATATATCAATGTATGTCAGGTAGCTTAGATCTTCAAATGAACTAAGAATCAGAAACACCCCATCTGATTGTAGGATCATAGATTTATGACTGGAAAGGATCTTAGACCTCATTTATTCCAACCCCCTCATCTTATAGATGAGGAAATTAAGATCAGAAATGTTAAATAATTGTTAAAGGTCACAAAGATTGTAAAGAACAGAGGAGTATTTTGAACCCAGATCTGCCTGGGATACAGGTTTTGAAGGATGACCAGTGGCCTGTTCCCAGTGATTGAAAATAGTTGTTTTGAGAAAGATTAGTTCCAAAAATAAGGAAACCCATCATCAAGACCACATAGCTGGAGCAGGTAGCTGGCGCAGTGAATAAAGCACCAGCCCTGCAGTCAGGAGGACCTGAGTTCAAATCTGACCTCAGACACTTGACATTTACTAGCTGTTTGACCTTGGACAAGTCACTTAACTCCAATTGCTTCCACTCCCCCCCTCCAAAAAAAAAAAAAAAGGCCACATAGCTCCTAGATCCACTGGGTCCAGGTTGATTGGACATTGTAAAAGAAATGAAGAAGTTAATCCTTGCCTGAGGGCTAACATTTCCATAAATGACAAAAGTCATTGCCCATTGACTAAACTGTCAGCCCAAGAAGTTCTGAAGTCCACAAAAGAATTATGGAATGAGGCAGAAGGGGAAAAAGAGTAGTTTGATGAGGATATTAGACTTTCGGTAGGTAAGACTCAAAACATTCAGAGAAAGGAATCTGTGGACAAAGATGTTATAGCTCAATTGGGATAGGGGGCTCTTGAGAACAAAATTCTTATAATTCACATACAATTCCATATATGACATAGAGGGAGACCTTTTGAAAGAGACCAATGTAGATGAATATGGAAACTTTTGACTGACTTAGATTTTACAAAGACAGATATAGAAGATGAGACAAGAGTAATAAATATATAGGGGCGGCCAGGTGGCTCAGCGAGTAAGAGCACTGGCTCCAGTGTCGGGATGACCTGGATCAAATCCGGGCTCAGATACTCAGCACCACACCCAGAAATAACTGGCCGTGTAACATTGAGCAAGTTACTTAACCCCTATTGCTTTCAAAAAAAAAAAGAGTAATAAATATAACAATAACATAAATGTTGTGGTTCTCAAAGAATGTTAGCAGAAAAATTAAACCCCAGAACAAGCTAAGGCCGACAATGGATGTTTAAGAAAACAAAATATAGTCTTTTTGAAGGTATGATGAGGGTAAAACAAATGACCAAAAGATGGTCAAATTATTAAACTCCTATTTTAGCCCTATTTCCTATACCAAGGAGAAATTTTTTCAAACAAGGATAGAACAAAAATTATTTAACATAGAATTGAAATCCATGGAAAGACAAGACTAATCTTAAGGAAGCATCAGCTTATCCCCATTCAATTAATCGAGCATTTATTAAGGATCTAATGAGATAGGCTAGGCTAAAAAAGACAAATGTGAAACAGTCTTTGTTCTCAAAAGGCTTACACTCCATTAAAGGAAACAACACGTACATACATAAGTATATGTAAGACACACACAAAGTGGACACAAGATAACTTTGGATGGGAAGGCAATAGCAGCTGATAATGCATGGCAGCCACTTGGTGGACATCCTACCCCATTGAGAATCACCACTTACCCCGCCTCCAACCATAGAAACCTTAGGGCCTTAACATAGCCCAGAAGACTGAAGATATAGAAGGGGACCAGGCAGTAAAGAACTGTGGATGCCAAATAATAGAGTTCAAATTTAGAAGCAGCTAGGTAGATAGAGCAGTGGATAGAGAGTTGGGCTTATAGTCAGAAAGACCTTATTCAAATCTAGCCTCAGATTCTTCTTAACTATGTGAAACTGAGCAAATCACCTCATTTCTATCTGTCTCAGTTTCCTCAACTATAAAATGGGGATAATAATAGCACCTACCTCCCAGGGTTGTTGTAAGGATCAGATAAGTTGCTAATAAAGTACTTAGTACAGAGCTTTGTACATAACAGGAATTTAACACATGCTTGTTCCCTTCCCTCCTTCCTATCTCCCAGTCAGTCATCCATCAGGATTCCCCATCTGCCCTCCCTTCCCTGCCCCCACTCCCTGAAGTTACTTGTACCTGGCAGATTTATCATTGCAAGTACATCTGTCACACATCACATGTATACAACAAGTACATATTCCACATAGACCTCTTTCACTTCACTTACTAATCCTATGAATGTCTTGTGCATATCACGGCCCCAGGGTTATGTTGGAACAGCTAGGATCTTAACCCATACTCTAACTCAGACTCCAGACCTCAGATCCCTTTGTAGCAATTAGGAAAAAAGCCCACCAGGAAAGGTCTTCTGCAAAATGCAGTAGAGGTCCGGAATGATTTTTTTTTTTAATGAAATGCCATTGGATTTGGCAATCAGGAGATCAATGATAATTTTGGAGAAAACAGTAACAGTTGTCATAGGACCTAGCTCAACTCCATCCCAGAATACTGGATGAATTTTTGGAAATAATTGCGGAGCCACTATCAGTATTATCTTTCATAGCTCTTAGAGAATTGGAGAGTTGTTTCAGGATTAGACAAGTAAATGTTGTCCCAATTTCCAAAAAAGGAAAAAAGATTAATTCTTCAAACTATTCCTAAGCCAACTGAGCTTGATATCCCTTCCAGGCAACGTTCTAACACTCATTATTAAAGGATGCCATGAAAGATTTTGGAATGGGTCATCACTAGGAGGCCAGCACAGATACATCAAGAACAGAACTACAGGACTAACCGTTTCCATTTGTCAGGGGTCCTAGACTGATAGACTGGGGGAATGCCATAACATACCCAGATTTAAGCAAGGAATTTAACTACATTGATTTCACCATATCACTCACAACATCCATGTGAACAAGACAGAGATATGATAGGGCAGGCAAGATGATAGTAGAGTTAGGTAAATTTGAAATTGGTTAAATAGCTAGACCTAAATAGTGGTAATTAACAGAACCTGACAAACTGGAGAGAGGTCTCTAGTAGCATTCCACAGGGATCTGTACTTGACCTCATGGTGTTCAATATCTTTATCAGTCACTTAGATGAAAGCAGGGAAGGTATATTTGTAAAATTTGTGGTTGACACCAATCTGGGAGACTTCTCTGATTTCACCATGTCCCAGGAAGTTCATTATTGGGAAAACTTCATCATCCTACAAGATCCCATCAGCCTTGTACTTCACTTCATCACCACCCTGTGTCGGTTAATTGGGGGATAGAGTCAAGAACTCCCAAAGCTCCATTTAAGGAAGGAGTTGAGCTCAGAACATCTCATTTCTCACCTGGTGGTACTGCTTTGGCACTGCTTTGACTTTTCCATCATGCCCCTCTCATTCCCAGGTACTCCCATCCCTCCCCCCTACCTTTTGTGCATTATCTTTCCCCATTATATTAGAAGCTCCTTAAGGGCAGGGGCTATATTTGGTTTTAACATTTATATTCCCAGTAGTTAGCATAGTGGCTGGCATATTTAATCAACATTTATTGCTTAACTGACTGGAGGTATAGCTAATATACTGAGGGAAAGAACTAACATATGAAGAAGACACTGAAAGGCTAGCACAATGTGGTAAAGCTAATATGGAAAAATGTGAAGTCCTATAAATGGATTCTAAAAAAAAATTCAACTGTAAGTATAGGATGGATGGGACATGACTAGGCAATGGTTCATGTGGAAAAAAACCCCACTATTTGGGAGGACTGCCAACACAGTATGAATCAGCCCGCTACATGACAGCCAAAGTTTCCCATGCAAAGTTACAATACATTGATAATTAATTGAAGTACCTTGTGCAAAATGAGGGAAGCTGTTTCCAAAATGAGGGAAGCTATAGTCCCATTGGAGACAGCTAGGTGGCACAGAGTCAAGAAGACTTATCTTCCTAAGTTCAAATTTAGCCTCAGACACTTATTAGCTGTGTGACCCTGGGCAAGTCTGTTTTCCTCTTTGCCTCACTTTCCTCATCTATAAAATGAGCTGTAGAAGGAAATGGCAAAGTACTCCAGTACCTTTGCCAAGAAAACCCCCAAAAATGAGGTCATGAAGAGTTGGATACAACTAAACAATAACAGAGCTACATTGTACACTTCCCTGTCTAGACCACATTGAGAGAAAGCATCATGTAGTGAGAACAGCATTGAACTTGGAGTCATAAGACCTAGTTCAATTCATGTGACTTTGGACAAATCACCTCATTTATCTGGGTCTCAGTTTCCTTACCTGTAAAGTAAGGGACTTGGACTAAATTATCTCTAAGATACCTCTAGTTCTATTATTCTTTGATTACATGAAATAGAATGAGATCTCTAGCAACTGTGACAACCTCGTCTACCTCAAGCTGAGTGTCTGAAAGGTTGTTTTAGCATCCAAAAAGACAGGATTGGGGCAGGGCTGACTATAGAGGCAAGAGATAAGTAAAAGATGAGTCAATGAGGGAGGACAGGAGCCAAGAATGACCAGGATCAATTCCATTTTTATTTCACTGAAGACACAAAAGTGTTTTGAAGTATTATAATTCTCCCCCCCCTTTTTTTTGTTATTCTAAGCACCTGTTCATTTCTCTGTAATTAAAGCAGTTTAAAAAAAATTAGAAAATCTATAAATAGATTGTGTGCTTATTTCAGAGAGATCAGGTAGAGGAGAAGGAAACTTATGTCACCTTCCATAGGGAATCTGAGAAAGTAGAAATGTAGGAGGAACAAAGACAGGTGGCAGAAATGACAAGAGTGCAAGCTGTCTGACATTGGGATCACAGGGAACATAGAGCAGGTCACAGAGAGATGTATCAGAAAGAATTTAGTCTTGGATTTAATGGAGACCTCATATAAAAGCACACTGCTGATCTTTAAGGAATTACTCACAGGAAATGGTACCCTCCCTTTGAGTGGCAGGATCCTGAAATTCTTTTCAGAATGGGACAGTGAAAAGAGAAAAGATGGAAGATGTGTTTATATTTAATATGCTACTTGTCAAAACAGAACACTCTGCATTTCAGAACAGGGGGTGTCATCACATGCAATTACCTGGAATGGAAACTGAGGGGGTGGCTTCAGTTGGAATTAGACTACAAGAGAAGGTTGCCAAAGATTTTTTTTCTACACCATTTTAAAGGAAGAATGACTTGAAATTACTAAATAAATTCAGTACAGTCATTGGTAATAACTATTATCTCGGGGGAAAGAAAATATTTGAAAACGGATTCAATAAAAATACTCATTACAAGGGAGATGACTAAGAATGCTCTTTGAATATGTTCGTACATCTGTGTGTAAGTGAACATCTGGATGGATAACTGAAGAACAGCAAGCAGATAAGAAAGGTGGATGGACAAATAGCTCTCCCAAGATAGTTTATGAGAAGGACAACAAGAAAGGAGGGCAAAGGAAGAGTTGGGAGGAGGAAGGAAGGGAAGGACACTTTCAGGAATGCAGGGAACTAAAACTTAGAGCTTCAATGAATGGTGGGAGCCATTAAAGAGCTTTTACTTAGAGCATTGAAATTTAGAGATAGTCAACACCTGTAGTTCTTTTGCAGTAGAAGCAACTGAACTCAATTGTTAGTAAGTTAACAAGAATAATTATTTAAAATAGGAAGTTTCCTCCACCCAGTTGTCGACCCCAGGTTGAGGGAGGAAGGGATAGGAGGAGCTTCAAGGTGGAGGATCCCTCGCAAAGGCCTTGCAGTGGTCTGGTATCTCATTATGGAATTGAGTATTGATGGGTGTTTATCTCCCCAGACAGAATGTGTCTTTAAAAGTTGATTTGAGACATACTTTGTGCCATTTGCCTTGGGTGTATCCTTCACTCCTGCTGCAAAAAAACAAAACAAAACAAAAGGCAACAACAACAACAAAAAAAAAAAAAAACTAGTTACAAAACCCACTGAAAATTGTGATAGTAAATGGGTCTGTGGGAAAAGAGAGAGAGAAAGAGAGCCTCTTATGTTTGTCACAAAACAGAACCCCTCTACAGACCACCTACCACTTCCTGGCAGCTTCCAGAGGCCCTTGGCCACAACATCAGACCCTGCTCAAGCCTTCAAGGTGGTCTTTCATGTTACTGGACTTTCAAAGATTTTTAGGCCACAATAGTACCACACCAGCATAGCTCCATACCATCTCCTGCTTCCTGCACAGGCTTCTAGGTTCCCTGGGACATAACTTCTTCTCCATGAGGGAGGCTTTCTGAAGCCTTACAAAACACAGCAATATCACCTTCTATAAGGTTGGTATGTTGAGAAATGATCTTGAACATTCTATTCACCAGCCTTCCTCAGAGAACCTCTCCCTATCCACCAATGATACTCTCCCTGAAGTCCTAATAAATACCATATTCCCACTCCCTCTTACTATCATCTCTCATGAACCACTACTTCAAGAAAATTCCCAGCCATGCTTCACTTCACTCATGCATCTGTAGCCTTCTACTCCTAATTAGTTCTTTGTCCCCTATTGGGGTCCTTTTCTTCAGTTCCCCCACTTCCCTTCCTGGTTCTGGAACCATGATCAATGATCAAATGAACTCTACCATTGTTACTGCATGGTTTTGTCAATCTACTCCCCTATGGTCCAATCACCATACCAGGAACTTTCAAGATGAAAGTATCCTACCCTGATCACCACTCCCCTTTTTGTGTTTTCTTATCTATAAAATTATAAGCTCCTTCAGGGTCTTTACTTTTCATATCTGTATCCCTAGCACTTGGCACATAGAAAGTGATAATAAATTCTTTCACTCACCAATTCTTTCATTCTTATTCTCCCCTATCCCCCTCACCTCCAGATGTCAAGTCTTTCATTCTCATCTATCTCAACCTCATCACCTCCATTGTCCCACTCTAGATCTGGTCACCCCTTTTACTGTGCCCTCTGGAATGCCTGCTCTAAAATTAACCATCTTCTCATTTTAAACCTCTTCCTCTCTTATTCCTTCCATCTTTTGGCACTCACTGAGACTTGACTCCTTCCTGATGATACTACATTCCTTGACACTCTTCCAGCACTGGCTACATTTTCTCCTATTCTCCTGCTCTTAATTCATTGTTCATGGTAGAAGAGTTACAGTAGTCCTTGATTCCCTTTGCACTTACACACTTTTACTTTAACAAATCACTCCGCCACTATTATCTCCCACTATTTCTTCCCTTACTCCATTCTTAGATGAAGAGATGGCCTTACTCTTTGATAAGACTAACCCTTTTATATGCTTAATTTGTTTAACTTTTTTATTCTGAACTTAAAAGTATCAACAAAAAGGAACATCTCTATATGCAAAGTTAGAGAAAGATTTCACATGCAATTGTACATCTATATTATGTATGATTTGCTTTTCTTTTTAAGATTATAATCAGTTCTGTCTAAATGCACCGTTGATTCCACCCCCTCATGCCCTCTACAAAAGTATTCTCTCTGTCATCCCCTCTCTTTCTTTAATCTTCAGTTTCTTGATTGAAGCTAGTTGGAGGAAGTTGCAAAGAAAAAAACATAGGTTTAAGGTAAGCAAGGGAAAGTCCTAATAACTATATGTATCCAAAAGTGAAATGAGCTCTCTTAGGAGATAATAGCTTCCTCCTCACTAGAGATTTTCAAGCAAAAGTTTTATGATCATTTTTCAAGTATGTTGTTTGTATAGAGAATTTTTGTTCAGGTACACATAGAACTAAATAACCTCTGAAGTCCTTCTACAGCCCTGAGATTCTATGACTGTCAGAACTTCCCATAGCGTGACATTAAATCCCAAATGGTCACCCTACAAAAGAGTCTTCTTTTTTTGGCCTTTGGATTCTGTCTGCCACAGTACAAAGAGATCTATATAAGCAGCAAAAATGGATAATATAGGCCCTCTCCAAAATCCATTTCTAGAACAAATTAAATATTGACAAAATAAACCAAAGTTTGTCCAGATGTTCAGTTTCTTTTGTGCTTTGTATATACATCCCATGCCAATAAATTGCATCAATACTATTACCCTGCCCTCAGAAAATTCCTAGGAGGTTGTCTCCCAGGGATGGGTTCCCACCAAGCTTAGGGTCTCTGATGAACTTTTTTTAACTACATTATCACAAGTATGTATTCCTACATCTTTTCTCTTTATCATTGTGTTTTTATTAAGAGTGATGACCACACCCTACAGGGCTGGCTGTTGTGAAGACAAGAGAGACAAGGCCTACTAGGGCCTCACAACTCAAAGAGACTCCTCTCTCTAGTAAGGTCCTAGACCCAATTCATGCTATTGGGACATCCCCTACTGTTTGTTGTGAATGTAAGCATTCAAGGGGATGGTGATTGAAGTTTTTGGTAGGAAGGAGAAGGAAATAGAATGGAAATAGTGGACTATGCCTAATGTTTTGCTAAAGGGGTTCAGATGTCCCTTTTCTGTTCTTTGTATGACTTTTAGTAAATAGATTCTATATTTAAATGTTTACTATTAGTCTTATGCTTGCAGGAAAATGAAAGACCTCTAGTGGAGACACAGAGACAAGACAAATGTTCCCAGGTCCTGAAATCTGGGTGAAAGCATTACAGAGTCATTGGTCAGAAGCCTTCAATATTGAAACTGGTCTATGTGAACTTAGAGCCCCAGGTTAGAGAAAGGAGGAATTGGTGTGGTGTGGGAAGAGTTCATGGATGAAGTTAGATTTGGGCTGGGCTTAAAGAATGGATGAGAAACAGAAGGTGGGGAGAGATGGGACATTGCAAGGTAGGAGCAATGTTAATAGAGCTGAGAATAAACATAGCACGTGGGGAAGGGAGGTAGAATAGGATCACAAATGTTAAGTTACAAGTATCAAAGAATCGCATGGTAACAACTTCCTGTATATGAATCCAAAAGTTCAAATTATCCATATTAGAAATTCATAAAGTTTCAAAGCAAGGAGTCACATTAGAGATCATCTAATCCAACTTTCACATTTTGCAGATGTGGAAACTAAGACCTCAATGCATGAAGTGACCCCAGTTACATAACAGAGTCAGTTGTAGTCTCTAGACAGGCCTACCCTGTGGAACAATCCCACACCTCAGTTCTTACCCTGTCTGAGCACCTCAGAAGTCCCATCTCTGGCCAGCCAGAATAGGATTCTTTTTAGTCCTTCAGCTGAAGAACTCCTCCAGACAGTGGTCACCATCTGCATGCTGTTGAGAAATCCTCTCCTCCTGGGAATCCAGCACCCAGCTCAGGTACTCAGGACCTCTTGAACCCCCAGGATGGCTGAAAAGGCTGGAAACATCCATATCTCAGCATTGCTAGTCATTGAGCTATGCTTAGTAAATAGAAAATGAAATGCAGCCAGCAACATGGAATCACCTAGAGAAACACATGTTTTCACTGCAACATGCAGGAGAAATACTTTCCCCACTCTGTCTGGAAGTCCAACAGAAAGTGTAGGAACAGCTCCAAAAGAGAGAGGTGCCCCAGAGAAAACAACATGTTATACTTTATGATACCTTCTGTACTATGCAAAGATACAGACAAGTTCAGTATAATGACACTTTTATTTTTACTAAAAGTTGTCATTTTAATCTGATTTTCTAGGGTAACTCAAAATCACAGAAGTGACTGAAACAGAAAGAGAACATACTTTTTCTTATGGTACTACCATTAAGATTAATTGAGCTTGAATATACATAAAGCAACAAAAGAAAAACCTTTAAACACCTGTCCTCTAGTGGACAGCTGGTAGATTGCATCTGTTATATTTTTATTACTTTTTTTTTTAACATAATCTAGCATGGAATGCTCAATCTGGAAAGGACCTTAGAGATCCTCAAAAACAACATCATACAGCAGAATGAGTTATATATTTGGAGTCAGAAGATCTGGGTTTGAATTTTGCTCACTTAATTTCTCTGAGCCTCAGTTTTCTCACCAGTAAAATAAGAAAGCTGGGCTCAATGACTTCTGAGGACCTTTCCAGTTCTAAATCTATAATCTAGTGCCAGGAGTGGGGAACCTGCAACCTCAAGGCCACATGCAGCCTTCTAGATCCTTGAGTGCTGCCTTTTGACTGATTCCAAGTTTTACAGAGCAAATCCTTTTATTAAAGGGATTGGTCAGAGTCATACAATTAAATAATGACAGAGCTGGGACTAGGGCCGGTGTCCTCTGAATAGCATTCCATTGCTGTCTCCACTATGCCATGATGTCTCCTCTGACCAATCTCATTGGAAACCACAGCAAATGAAATGGATGAAGACCAGAGCATTCTGTTGTTCAGATTCAAAGGGACCTGTTTAATTCCTAAGTGACAGTGAGATCACGGACACTTTGCAGTTGTAGTGACAAAGGCCTGTCAAATAGACAAGGCATAGGAAATTTACATTTTTGGTCTAGTCTGATGTATACATGGTCCTAGACCTTCTTTTTAATTTTAGAAACCACCAATATCTGAGTCTTTTATTGTTTGTAGTCAAACAGGTCCCTGAGACCTACATTGCTACCTCTCTATAATTCTGTTCCTGACCAGTGCTGTGAGATTACTTAAGATGAGACCACATTATAACAATATCTTTTCAATTCACTTTGATGAAGCATAAGATCCCACCTTTCAGTGAGTTCCCATTTATTGTTCCCATTGTGTTAGAATAAGGTAAAAGGGACTGAATGATCAGTCCTGAAAAAAATGTGAATACTTGTACAACTTGTTAAGAATAAGTAGCCACCTACTCCAAATGGTCCCAAACCTTTCTTCCTCCCCATGTCACAATGCCAAGTCTCCTCACCCCCAGTCCAAAACCAACCCTCCCCCCCATCCCATCCCATCCCCCTCTATTATAGTCATTCCTTTGAGTAACAATATCTCCAGAAATTGATATGTCTATGGAGGAGGAGAAACTTTTACATGGGAGTGTCAGTTGGCATCATAATGGGATTACTTTCTATCTAAAAACCCAATATTCTTTTCAAGTGGATTTTAAAAGTGGTGATTAATTACTTCAGATACATTTAGCTAGAAGCATTCTTTGTCAGAGGTGTGCAGCTTCTATAAAATTGCCTAAGTATCTGTTGCCTTAAAGTATCTGTTGTACACAAGGCACTAGTCTAGATTCTAGCTTAAATTTAAGCCCACTTCAAAACTCAAGGTGAATGTTGTCCTGGGCTCTGTTTTTGTCCCTCTTCTTTCTATATATACTCTGTTCCTTGCTGATCTTGTTCTCACACACAGATTCAACTTTAATTCAGATGATATCCAAATCTATTATTATATCCAGTCCTGACTTCTATTCTGAGCACCAGACCTACTCCAGATGGCCATAGGATATACCTAAGTACCCCAAACTAAAATTTAAAAAATGAACTCTTCTGCCTACCTGTTCTTCTTTTGACTACCCCCATCAACTCATTACCTAAGTCTGAAACTACAGAATTATCCATGAATCTTCATTCCCTCTGTCACCTTTCATAATTAATCTGTTACCAAGTCCTATTGGTTCCACCTCAGAAACATTTTTCATTATTTAGCTCCAACTCTCTGTTTCCCCATGTAGTGTAAGCCCCCATTACTATCCAATTGACCAATTACAATACTGTCCTAATATCCATCCTCATGTTCCCACCCCCCAATCCATCTGTTGTACAGCTATTGTAATAATCTTTCTTATATACAGATTTGGCCATGTGATTCCTCTGCTCAAAAATCTTCAGTGGCTCCCTATTCAATCTAATCCAAGTGAATAAATATTTAGCCTAGTACGTACTTAATAGTATTTATTACATAGTAGTATATGCTGTGCTAAGTTCTAGGGATACTAAGACAAAAACAAAATGGTCCCTACTTATATTTTACTAGGGGAAAAGGAAAAGGAAACAACATTTATGTGGGCTAATAAAATACAAGGTAATTTTAAGATAGAAAGAGCATTAACAGTTGGGGAAACCAATATAGACTGAATATAAGAAGTTGTACCTGAGATGAACCCTGAAAGAAACAGGGATCCTAAGGAGAGGTTGGGAGAAGTCAAGGAGTACATTCCAGGCCCACATGGGCTGTGCAGAGTCATGGAGATGGATTGTTGAGTTGAGAAAAGTTACTAAGCCATTTTGACTAGAGCATAAGAGTTTGTGAATGAGTCCAGAAGGGAAAGGTGAGAGACAGATTATATGGGGCTTTATATGCCAAGTTGTGCAGTCATTGATTACTGAATAAAGTCTAGTTACATTTTATTGACATTCAATGTCCTCCACAACTTAGGACCACCATTTTTCTAGTCTTACTTCATATTATTCCTTCTAAGCCCTCTGTTCTCCAACCAGATTGAACAGCTTTCTGTTTCCTCAAATATGCCCAGTATATTTCTGTTCCTAAGTTTTTATTTATGCTATTTTGCAGACACAGAATGTCTTCACTCTTTTTCTATTTAATCTATTTAATTCCTACTCCTGCCTTAAAACTCAATTCAAATCCCTTCTCTTCCACAAAGCTGTTTATGATCCCCTCCCCAACATCAGAGGCAATTTTATTCCTCTTATACAGTACTTTCCCTTGCACCTCTCTGACATATTTCTCATATAGTACCATGTCTTATACAGCAGCAGTCTAGAAGAGTAGATGGCCAGGAAATGAGCTAGAATGTTTCTGAGATCCCATTCTGTTATTTCACATAGGTGAACAACTAGACTCATTCTTCTTGGCCCCAAAGGGAAGACCTTAAAGCAATGGAAAGAAGTTAGAGCAAGGCAGATTTGGATTCAATAGAAGGAAACATTTTCTAACAGTTAAGACTGTTCAAAAGAGGAATGGTCTGCCTCAAAATGTAATAAATTCTCAACTTAATAGAAGTCTTTAGGTGGTCTGGACTCGAGGTGGGTCTTGAACTGACTGACCTCTGAGGTCTCTTCCAACATTAAAATACTATGATTCTGATACTCTGATTTCTCATCAATTGAGAGGGTAGGTCTCAGCTTCTGTAAAATGAGACAGTCCGCCTCAATAGCCTGTGAGATCCCTTCCAACTCTATGTCCATGATTCTCCCCCCACACCACAGTTGTCTTTTCTCCTCTCATAGTCAGGGCCATTCATTAACACTCTTATGCCTCCTTGTGGTACAAAAATTACCCTCAAAGGCATACCAAGTAAACATTAGGTCTTGCTGCTATTATCAAGGGAAGAGGCTTTGGGGAGAGCCCCCTGCTTAGATGGTATGACTATTGTCTGAGGACTAGCCTAGCTAAGTTTAAACAGTTTCATCAACAGTTTGCCTACAAGGAAATCAATTTTTTGACTACAGCAATCTTCACAGGTTAGCTCCTAAATCTACCTCAAATCCAGAAACTACTTGAAAATTTCCAGTAAGAGATGTTATAAACTGAGAAAATGATAGCTGACTGATGGAAGTGTGACCTCCTCAGGAGAAAATGAGAAGCATATCTGACATTTCAAGTATAGTAAGTTTTGCAAAGTACCTCACGTTATCTCTTTTAAGCCTTACCACAATCTTGTGAGTAGCTGTTATCATTGTGCCCTTTTGCAGATGAGGAAACTAAGTCTTGGAGAGGCTAAATAATTTAACCAGGTTCATCTAGCTAGTGAGCATCACAGGTGGAATTCAAAGCCAAATTCTAACTCCAGGTCCAGCAATCTGTCCACTATGCCATGCTGTTTCTAAGATGTTCAGACTGAAATTCTCAGATGGGGTCAAAGACCACTTGGTTTCACTCCCTTCCATTATTGGGGGAGTAATGGAAGGAAAAAATATTTAAGGAGGAGAGAGGGAAGGAGTGAAAAGGGGATATAAGAAATCTCATTTATTTTTCCTATGGCCAGAAAGGTATGTCACTAATATCTTCCCAACCACAAAGAATCCAACTGAATTTCTTTTCTTTCTTTTTTCTTTTTTTTTAAATTCTGGTTTAGACTTTTAAAATGAAAGAGAGAGAGAGAGAGAGAGAGAGAGAGAGAGAGAGAGAGAGAGAAGTATACTCATACATGTGTGAATATTCAAATGAAGTTTTCCTGGATCATCAGAATCAGTTTTATAATTTGGGGCTTTTTCTGCTCTGGGGGCTGGAGGTGGTGGAAAATAAACTCTGCCAACATCAACATTTCCAAGTTGCACATTTCTCTCTTCTCAATGACAATGAGAGTGAGGGGAAATGAGACAAGAGTACCAGATTAAATACTGACTTATACAACTAAACAGACATGACACTTTCACCCACTTTGTTATTTGTGGAAATGCAAACTTACAACCAAAGCCAACGGAAGAATACATTTGTCCTCCCACACTGTCCTCCGGCTGCCATTCTAAGAGAAAATAATCAGAAAAAAAAATGCATCTGAGAAAGAAATCCGGAGCTTTGGTTTATTCTCTGTGTATCCGACTTGCATGTCATATTTTATTCCTAATAAATGGGGGTAAGGGAAAGAGGGTATATAATAATGTAAACTTCTTGAATTAATAACAAGCATGCTTAGCTTTGTGAGGCACGGTACCACTAACAGTAGTTAGAGAGCCAGATTCAAGACCAAGAAGGTCCAAGCTTCTGTTACATACTGGCTGTGCAAGCCCTGGCATGTCACTTAAAGTTTCAATGCTCTAGGCATTTACTTTGCACTTCTCTGACATATTTATCCTATAATACTATGTTTTATAGAGAGGCAGTATAGAATAGTAGATGTAGACATTAAGTTTCAGAGAAGGTGCTAACCTGCATTGAAGGAGGTAATTTCCTCACATGGGAAACTAGTAATCTCACAGATCCAGTCCCTATCCCTATACTTAGTGTTGAAAGTAAGTTTTTGCACAATCCAGGCTACTATGTTTTTCTATGTTTACTGTGTTTACTAAGTTTTCACTTTGCAGACTTTATTATTACGTTCTAGTTACAAAATATTCCTCCTTTACCAATAATTTTAATTAGCAATTTGTGTCCATTATTTACAGAACATTGGGCAGGATGCTAGGAATACAATGACGAAAAAAATTAAATGATTCCCTGCCCCTCAAAGAGTTTAAATTCTACTGAGATGTTATAGCATATGCACAAACAAGAAAGTAAAGTTACATAAAGACATCTCAAGAAAGGGGCATTCTAACAACTAACGGTAAAGAAGAAATGGAAAAAACTGCCTTACTGGGACTCCCACAAGTAATCAACAGTCATGGCCTTCTCTCCAAAATAACTGATCATACTTTCCATACCTCCTTCAGACCTCTACAATCCTCCAGAAGTACCAAATGTAATCTCTGCTTCTTCAGTTCCTATGCTTGATTTGTTAAGTAACAATATTTTGACAGACAATCCAAACCTGAAGTCAAGAATATCTGAGTTCAAATTTAGACTCAGATACTTACTAGCTCCATGACCCCACGCAAGTCACATTTAACCCCTTTTTGCTTCAGTTTCCTCATCAGTAAAATGGGGGTGATAATAGTGTCTACCTCCCAGAGTTTTTGTGAGGATCAGGTGAGTTAATAATTATAAAAGGCTGAGCACAGTGCCTGACATGTAGTAATTTATATAGTAGTAAACCACTATATAAATGTTAGCTATTATTATCATTATTGTTATTATTAACCCAAAGTTTAATATATAATATTATGTATAATATATAAATGAAGAAGGAACAAATCCATCTCATTCAGATGACCAGATCAAAACAAAAAACCCCTCAAAGTAAGAAAGGGAGATGGTCATTGACATACCAGGCACATAAGTAGGTAAAGTCCAGTCTTAACCTTAATTTCTCTCTAGGTGCTACCACAAAGCAGGAAACAAGAAGCCACTACAAAATTTAAGTGGCTGGGTCCAAAGAATATTATACATCTCAAAATCTTTATTCCCTGAATTCTAGTGATTAGAGAAGAGGGAAAAAAAATTTCTTACACGCACACACACACATGCAAAATAGATTTAGAGATTCAAGGGACCTTGAGTTCATACAATGTCACCATGTCATCTTATAAATGAAAAAACTGAGGACTTGAGGCAAAGACATTTGACCAAGGTCACACAGATAGTAAGTATCAGAGTTAAGATTTGAACTCAGGTCCTTTAACTCCAGATCCAGGATTCTTTCCAAGCACCTCATTGCTCTGACTCAGATTAATAGCATGTGGCTAGGGTCAATTTGAAGGTCAGAGAAGGCTTTAATATCAATGCAAAATGAAATTTCCTGACTTTGCTTTGATGTTCTTCACAGACCTCTTATGAAAGATCTAGGTCTTCCTCCCTAAAACAATAAGGAAATTCCTCTTTATGGATTCAATATTAGTGCCTCATGTTTGGCAAGGCAAGTGAGCTGGTGACAGGGTTGATTCTTGGAACGCTACCTTTTTGATCTAACCTCCAGAAGTCTTGACATACCAGACAAGTCTGGGTTTCCCTTAATTCCCCTGAAATTGCTTATTTACATGGAAATAAGCCGAGTCAGTCATTCCCAACCAGAAGTAAGCCTTCTTTTCATGGTTAAGTAAATATGGGCAGATGAGGAAGTGAAATAGGCAGGAAGAGGAGCGATGCTGTCTAGTTTCTGTAGACAGCAAGGCCAACACAGCCTCTCTGACTTTCTCATGTGGAATTCTATTATGAGAAACACCAAGCCTGGAAAACTCTATTCAGTGCCTAGACTTCAAGAGCACAACTGATGATGTGTGTTTTTCTAGGGCTGTAGATGTGATGGTATGTAGAAGATCAGAAGAGATAAATAATCTAATTGTCCTTATCAATGTGCTGTAAGCCAAGACTCCCAGGAAAAATCGTTGGGTTTTCCACTATAAGAGCTTGGGCTTAAAACCCTAGACCAGTGTAATGTTAGCTAGTGACTTTAATTCTTTAGAATATGTCTAAATAGAGCAAAATTATTGTACTCTCTTGAGTCAAATCAAGTCACTGTCGGGACTGGTGATCTGCATCCAAGCTACTAGGGAGGTGAGAGTGGTAGGGCGATATAGATGGGCTATTGGAAATTTGACTAATCATATTTTTGCTCAAATCTAAATTGACCTTGGTTATATGGTCATAGCCCTAGAGTTACATGTTGAGTTCAATTCTATTGTATAAAATGCAAAGAAGTTCAGAGGTGTGGGTCTCCTGTGGAGGTAGCAGATACAAAAACATTCAAGTTCACACATATACATATGTATATGCTCAAGATGATCACCATCACTACTACCGTGTTTCCCCGATAATAAGACACTGTCTTATTATTTTTTTTTTGGACAGAAAAACACCAGAGGGCTTATTTTCAGGGGAGGGCTTATTTTAATGAACATTGACAGCAATTTTAATAAACAGGTAAATGTGAACAAAAAAGTGTACCTTTATTCAATAAGCAAATCACTGGGGAAGAACAGGATGACGCGCTCACTGCTGCAGCTCTGATTGGATGCAGCTCGGAGCACCGCGTGCGTTTGGGGGGTGGGGGGACGGTGCATACAGAGGGTACTGTAATGTAGCGTGTAGCACAGGGGATCACCTTCACTGCAGTAGCAATCTCAATAGGGCTTATTTTCGGGGGAAGGCTTATTTTAGAGGAATCTTACACAGTAAGGGGAGAGCTTATTTTCGGGATAGGTCTTATTATCGGGGAAACACGTTATCATAGAGAGAACATAACCAAGATCCAGGTTTATCTACAAACTAACTGCTGAACAATTGAAAAACTGCTGAAAAATTGAATTGTCTCTTTATAATTCAGGTATCTGGTAGCAGTGGATAGAGTGTTAAGTCTGGGGTCAGCAAGATTTATCAATCTGAGTTTAAATCTGGCCTCAGGCACTTACTAGCTGTGTGACTCTGGGCAAATCATTTAACCCTGTTTGCTTTAGATCCCTAATCCATAAAATGAGCTGGATGAGGAAATGGCAAACTGCTCCAGTATAATTGCCAAGAAAACCTCAAATGGGGTCAAGAAGAGTTGGACACAACAGAAATGACTGAACAGCAATAAATCTGATCTAGGTATTAAGAGATCATTATCCAAGGTGATCTCAAACTAAATTCATTGGGGTGGCTAGGTGGCACAGTGAATAGAGCACCGGTCCTGGAGTCAGGAGGACCTGAGTTCAGATTCTGCTTCAGACACTTAACACTTACTAGCTGTGTGACCTTGGGCAAGTCACTTAACCCCAATTGCCCTGCCTTCCCCCCTCCAAAAAAAACCTAAATTCATTCTAAAAATTAATGATATACAAATAAAATATCACTAACACTCTTAAAATTTCTGTAAGACAAAGAGAACATTTTTAAAAAGTTCCTCAGTAGTATAAAAAGAAAGAAAAAGAAAAAGAGCTATAATTTTTATCTTATAATTTGAATAAATATCCAAGATTTAAAGATACTAGAAAACTCCAGAAGGAAGTAAACTAGTTCTAGAGTCAGAATCTGGACTCAGCTTCTTGTTCATGACCTAGCACATATCCCTTCTCCTGTCTAGGACTCAATTTCCTTACCTGTAAAATGAAGGCTTAATGGACTAAGGGATTTCTAAGCTCTATTTGGACTCCACAATTTTATGTGTATAAAAATAAATCACATATATATGTAGTACCATATGATTTACAAAGTATTTTCCTAACATCCATTTTTTAATATTTAAATATTTTGATAACTGTATTTCAACATAATTTTTTTATCTTATATATTTTTATATATTTATAAAACATTCTTCTGAGAAGGGACCAGGGTTCACAACTGACATATAATTTCTATAGGTCAATAAGTTTCAACAAACTGTCCAAAGGGTCCTTGGAACAAAAAAAAAAGGTGAAGGACTTGGAACAAAAAAGGAGGAGGCCTCCTAACAAAGAGAAGACATGGGCAGAGTCACATATCATTACACCACAATTTGGTCTAGAAGCAGTGTTCATAATTTTCTAATAAAAAAAAAAGACCACTTATTTGTGTTCCTATCTCCCCACACAAATATGTTGGCATAACTCACAGAAATGGTTGGGAAGCTTCAGGCAAGCACAAATCCACCTGGGAATGTGAAAATCTAGCAAAGCATTATGATCATAACTTCCTACAAAGAACTAGAATGTTTCTATGCAGTGCTTTTAAGCTCAGATACCATTTCACAAATTAGTCCCCAGAGGACTAATTCGAATGCAACAGACCCTCAGAGAGTTCACCCCCAAGAGAGCAAAAGGTGGCATCCCATCTGGCAGAAGAGAAAATTGTTTATTTGTTTGTTTTAACATGATTCAATCCTGGCTGTAACAACAGTGTCTAAACACTCGAGTAAAAGGGAAAATGGAGGGGGCAGGGAAGCTTCTATTTCTTGTTCTTGAATACAGGTCTAGCCAACAAAGGAAAATGAGTAGCCCTGAAGGAAAGAGCCCCAAACACTAAATTGAAAGAACAGATCAGGAGTCCCAGCCTTGCCCCTTACTAGATATGTAACTTTTGGCAATACCTGAATGTCAGTTTTCTTCTCTGTAAAATGAGTACAAGTCTTGTCCTTACCTCATAGAATTATCCAGAAGGAAGAGATGGATAAACTATAGAGCACTAAGGATAATAGCTAACATTTATATGACACTTACTGTATGCCAGACACTGTGCTAAGCACTCTACAATTGTTATCTCATTTGATCCTTACAACAATCCTGAGAGATAAGTGCTATTATTATCCTCATTTCACAGATGAGGAAACTGAGGCTGAGAGGGGTTAAGTGACTTGCCCAGGGTCACATACCCAATAAGTATCTGAGACTGGATTTTGAATTCAGGTTTATCCTGATTTGAGGTCCAATGCTCTAACCACTGCACCACCTAGCTGATTCTAGTAACACAAGGGACTACTATAATCTATTGGGCTGTATGGAAATAGGTTTTATAGGGCAATTTGTGCAGGTTTCATTGCCAGGGGACTAGTAGCTATTAAGAATATTTTCTGGCTTAATCCAGTTCGATTTTAACTGCCTCAACTTTGAAGCTTGAAGCCCAAATCCCCATTTTTGCAAAGAAGAAAATTTAAGTTCCAGAAAAGTTAAGGCACTTCCTCAAGAATACACAGCTGAAGGGCGGAGGGGGTGGAGTCAAGATGGCAAAGTAGAAGCAGGACCTCCCCACTGCTCCAGCTTCCACCTTCCCCAATCCATGTAAAAAGGGGACTTCAAACAAACTTTGGAGCTGCAGAACCCACAAAATGACACAGAGAAGCTAACCTCCTGCTGAGGACAGTCCGGCAGGCCCGCAGGAATAGGCCAGCACAGCGCTCTGGGAGCCGAGCCCAGCCCCATGCCAAAGCTTTAGCCCCAAGGTGAGCCTGACCAGCCACCAGCCAGAGGGACTCTAGATCAGCAGCAACTGTGGCTGTTTCCAGATTTATCAACACACAGATGCGAAGGACAAAGTGAGAGGTCAGTGCAGTCTGGACTTTGGGACCAGTAAGTAGTAGTGCATGGCTTTTGTCCATAGGGCAAGAAGCCACTGAGATGGGGCACAACCAGCCAACGCCACGGGGTAGCTTCAGCTCCTGGCCTGCAGAGTGTAGGGGGACCAAGCTCCAGTCTGAGGGGTAATCGCTCTTGCTTTAACCTGCTTGGATCTGGATTGCAGTCTACGGTGGAGGTCCTGGGGTGTGTGTCCAGCTTGCCAGAGCATGTGGAGGCCTCAGACAAGGCACCCATCTAATATCTCCGGCAGCTGAGAAAACCCCAGTGTTTGGGACAAAAGCTCCCCTGTCTGGTGGCAGAGTCCTACTGTGGCAAAAAGCCCAGGGGTCCAGTCACTGAGGTGAGACATGATCAGGCAAAGGAAACAAAGAAGATAGAAGATTCCAACATTAGACTCCTATTTTGGGGACAAAAAGTAGCAAAGCATGGAACAGGAGGAAGACAGTGAAGTCAGAACTCCTGCACCAAAAGCTTCAAAGGAAAATACGAGCTGGTTGCAGGCCATAGAGGACCTTAAGAAGCAGATAAGAGAAGTGGAGGAAAAATTGGGAAGAGAAATGAGAATGATGCAAGAAAATTATGAAATAAGAGTCAACAGCCTGACAGGAAAATCACACCTTGAAAAATAGACTAACTCAAATGGCAAAAGAGGCTCAAAAAGGCAATGAGGAGAAGAATGCCTTACAAAGCCAAATTTGCCAGATGGAAAAAGAATCTCAAAAGCTCAATGAGGAGAATCATTGCTTCAGAATTAGATTGGAGCAAATGGAAGCTAATGACTTTATGAGAAATCAAGATGCTGTTAAACAGATCCAAACAAATGAAAGAAGAGAAGGCAATGTGAAATATCTCATGGGAAAAACCATTGACCTGGAAAATAGATCCAGGAGAGCTCATTTAAAAATTATTGGACTACCTGAAAGCCATGACCAAAGTAAGAACCTAGAAATCATCCTCCATGAAGTTCTCAAAGAAAACTGCCCTGATGTTTTAGAATCAGAGGGCAAAAATAGAGGTTGAAAGAATCCACTGATCACCTCCTGGAAAATATCCCAAAAATAAAACTCCTAGGAATGTTATAGCCAGGTTCCAGAATTCCCAGATTAAGGAGAGAATATTACAAGAAGCCAGGAAGAAACAATTTGAATATTGTGGAAACACGATCAGGATAACCCAGGATCTGGCAGCTTCTACACTGAGGGATCGAAGGGCTTGGCCTATGATATTGCAGAGGTCAAAGGAGCTGGGATTAAAACCAAGAGCCACCTACCCAGCAAAACTAAGTATCTTGTTTCAGGGGAAAATGTGGTCATTCAGTGGAATAGAGGACTTTCAAGCATTCTTGCTGGAAAAAACCAGAGTCGAATAGAAAATTTGACATTCAGATACAAGAAGCAAGAGAAGCATGAGAAGGTAAACAGGGAAAAGAAATCATAAGGAACTTATCAAAGTTGAACTATTAACATTCCTACATGGAAAAACAATAATTGTAACTTATGAAACTTTTCTCAGTAGTTGAAGGGAATAGAAATATATATATATGTCTATATATGAGGGTATATGGGCATATAAATACATATGTAAATGTGTATATATATGTTTACAGACATACATAGATAGAGGGCACAGGACCAATTTAACAGGAAGGGATGATACTTACAAGGTGAAATTAAGAGGTGAGAGAGGAATATAATGAGAGGAGATGGGGAGAGACAGAATGGGGTAAACTATCTCATATAGAAGAGGCAAGAGAAAATGGTTACAATGGAGGGGAAAAATAGGAAGGCAACAGGAAATGGGTCAACCTTATTCCCATTGATTTTGGCTTGAGGAGGGAATGAAATACACACTAAATAAGATATCTCACACTCCAGGAGAGTAGGGGGGGAAGGGGATGAGAGGGGAAATGATGGAAGGGAGGACAGGTTGCGGGGGAGGGAAGTTGGAAGCACCCATTTTTGAAAAGGGATGGGATCAAAGCAGAGAATAGAACAAGTGGGAGGTGGGATAGGAGGGAGGGAAATATAGTCAGTCTTTTACAATATATCTACTATGTTACTGTTTTGCATTAGCCACACATGTACAACCTATACTGAAATGCTTATCTTCCCAGTAAGGGTGGGTGACAAGGGAGGAAGGGAATGAATCTGGAATTCAAAGTTTTAAAATCAAATATTCAAATATATATATACTATTATTAATACTATTTTACATGTAATTGGGAAATAAGATATACAGGCACTGGGGCATAGAGATCCACTGGAAAAGTCGAAAGGAGTACAGGAGAAAATATGGAAGACAGCAGATTGGAGGAGGGGATATCCTGTGGGACTGCTATTTTGGGGTGGTGGGTAGGGGAAAAACAAGGAGGAAATTTGTAACTCAAAAAATGGCAGAAATGAATGATGTAAATCAAAAGTTAATAATGCACTTGAAAAAAGAAAACAAAAAGAATAGACAGCTAGCTAAATACCTTTAGTTCTGAGCAGCAAAGCAGGGGGCCTTTGACCTTCGTTTCCTGCTCTTTGTTAGCTGGCATCAGCCATGGGCTTCATTATTATTTCCCCAAGTGCGGAAGTATGGTACAGGCAAAGCCTACTTGACTTGGACTGGAAAGACCTGAGGAACAGTGCACCTCTAAAACTTGGGCCACATAAATGGCACAGTGGACAGAGCACTGGGACTGAAGTCGGGATAAAAGAGTTCAAATCCAGCCTCAGACACTTAGTGGTTGTGTTGAGTGACTGGCAAAGTCACTTAACCAACCTCAGTTTCCTTACCATTAAAATGAGGATAATTATTGCACCTACCTCCTAGGGTTGTTGTAAGGATTAAATGGGACAATTATTTTTAAGTGCTTAACACATTCCCTGGCACATTTTTTGTTGTTCTTTAGTCTGACCCTTCATGACTCCATTTGAGGTTTTCTGGGCAAAGAGACTGGGTTGGTTTGTGATTTCCTTCCCCAATTCATTTTACAGATGAGGAAACTGAAGCAGTCAAGGTTAAGGGACTTGCCCAGGGTCACGCAACTAGTAAGTGTCTTGTAAGTATCTTGTAAGTAAGTATCTGAGATAATGAGTCTTCCTAAATCCAGGCCCAGCACTCTATCCACCATACCACCTCACTGCCTATATAAATGTTACCCACTATTTTTCCTAACCCTGTGACTCCTCTGAGCCTATTGTGTCTCTAAAACAATATTTGTTACCACAAAATACTACAAGTGTCTATTTCACAGAGTGACAGGGCATATGATTGCTTTCTTTGGATAGCAGGTTGATCAGAATTTGTGTTTTCACTGGTGTTTAGGATGAGAAAACACCCTTTCCCAATGAACAGTTGTGAAACTCAGATTGCTGTCTGGGGCACGGAGAATGTAAGCGGACCCAGGGCCAGTCTCTGTCAGAGGCTGAGTTTATCTTAGGTCTGACTCTGCAGCCAATGCACCACACTGTCCTTCCCTAGAGCTGCTGTGAGGCACAAAAGAGATAACATGCTCAAAGGTATAAATGCATATAGAAATAACAAGTATAAATGTCCGGAGCTTTTATTTCCTTCTAATGTTCATTTTAAAATCACATTAGTATTGAAAAGACAGAATCATTTTAAGCTGATAGAATCAATTCTGAAAGGCAACATGGCAAAAATGGACAGTGTCGGGAAGACCTAGGTTCCACATCTATTTCTAACACATACTGGCTGTGTGACCTTGGACAAGTCACTTAACTTTTCAGTTACCCAGACATCTCTCTATAGATAGTAGAATGTTTTTGCTAAATTGCTTATTTGAAAAAGCAGAAGGAATTTCACCACTAGAAGGAAAATCAATTCATTCTATCTACCTATCGTAAGGTGCATTAAACCCTATTGTATAAGTCACTTTCTCTCTGTAATGAATGCATACATGTTTATATGTAATGTTTAAATTTAAGCACATATGCTTGTATATTTGCATCAGTGTATGTCTTCTACTAAGCTATTGGGATGTTTCATCATAGCTTGGAAGGAACTCTGTACTCTCAAAGTTTATGTCAGGTGAATATGATGTCTGACTGTACCTCACTGGAAAAATCTGAACATGGCCCTGGTAATGGTCTCTTATGTCCAGCATCAGAGAACATCAGAGAGTTCAAAGAAGCTTATTACCAGAGAGATAGCCATCAAAGGATGAAATTTTGTGATCACAGCAGCTTCCAGGAACTGGTTACTAAGATATGGAGAAGTTTCACTATGCCTTGAAAGAGGGAGTGGTCACCCTGAAGAAATCTGAGACTTTAAGCATTGGAATAAACATCTACATATATATGCCCACTTTGGATGCTCACCTTGAAAAATCACTAGACACCAACAGTTCTAATGAGTAGTTCACACTCTTGTCAAATGAAGATAAATCACCTCTCATATACCATATAAAATATAATTTTTGGTCTGTTCAATTGTTAATCTAATTTTACCACTACATGTTTCAAAATACTTCTTAATTCTGAAAGAATTAGACACAAGTCTATTAGACACAAGAGTTCTTAACCTTTTCGTGAATATCATGAATTTCTTTGGCAGTTTGGTGAAGTCTACATACCCATTTCTCAGAATTGGGTTTTTAAATGCACAAAATAAAATACATACTATTACAAAAGAAACCAATTACAGAGAGCTCCTGTTACAAAAATATTTTTAAAAACGCATCCACGTACCCCAGATTGAGAGCCCCTGATTAATGAGACATGTTGACAATAGAAAAATAATTTTTCTTTAACACTTAAATGTTTTTTTTAATTGTTTTCAAATCAGTGTAACTATTCCTACTTTATAAATTGTCTTCTAGGAAGCAAAAGAATGTGAAATTCAGAGGCCCTGAAACCAGTCTAGTTTTTTTACCCTACTAGGTATATGCTGTGAGTAAGATTCAGAAGTTTTCCCTGAGAGCAAGAAGGAATATCAAGAAAGATCATAAAACCAAGTGGCACAGTTATCCCTTCAGACCTTTACAAATAAAATCTTCGGGAGCAGTGTCCTTAAGAAGGACAGATGGTCCATATGGGGTTCATGAGTCTATATCTATCTCAATGATTTACATTTCATGCTTCTGATGAGGTAAATAAACACCCATTGAAACACAGGCCCTGTGCCCCAAGAAGCAGAAGTAAGGCTGCAATTCCTCAAGGTTGAGCATGTCAATCACCTACCCTTATCAGTTCTCCGTCCAACAATTAGAATTAAAAAGCTGGGCTGGAAAAGTGATAAGGGGAAGTGACTGGCTATGAAGTTTTGTTGGATGAACCTTGGGGAGAGAGAGTGAAAATAGACATTTTAAACCAACATTTAACCCCTAGACACCCCTGCCCCTGCCCCACAATCCCACCTCTAAAAACCCATAATCACCCATTTTCTCTGTTCTCTGGTCACCATCTAAGATGAGTTCCCACCTTTTTGAGGAGAAGGAATCTTCTAAAGATGAGAGATGCATCATGCAGCTACATGCACCAGTTAGAGTTGTGCAGAAACCTAACCACGCTCAGATAGTACTAGAGATCTATGAAGGAGTTTTAAGTTCTTTTCATTAAAAAAAAAATGTGCTCTTTGTCCATATAAAAAGTCTCCTACAGGAATGTCTTGGGCAGTGAACACACCCAGTTTTCCTTTCCAATACTCTGGGCTATTTCTTACAGCCAGAGACCATTCATAAATTATCCAACTTTGAGTCTCCTCCTTTGAATGATCAGGATTGGTCCTTGAGAATTTCTTGCTTCAGGCAAGGGCCTGTCTGCTGAAAACCCTGTCTCTGAATGGATATGTTAAATTTGGGGTCATATCTTAATGTGATTAGTCCAGGGGTGGAGTTTGGGCTCCAGGGATTAATGTTAAATACAGATCAGCTAATGCATCATGCCACCTTAACCCTTGCCTAGTTGATTTTTTTAATAGCTTGTTCGATGAATGATACCAAAAAAAAATTTTTTTTAGGGTTTATTTCTTTGAAAACTAAAAGCAGGGACATTTCTGTCACCTGTGGGAACCATAATGAAATTAAGGGGGTCAGACTGGATTTAATCCAAATGAATTCAACAAACATTTGTTAAGTATATCTGTAGTTTTGTTTTTACAATCTTCAGACTTTCAAATTCCAAATTCATTTTCAATTTCCAAGCAACTCTATGTCATAAGACTGTATTCTTATGGTCTATGTCTGGTGTGTGTGTGTGTGTGTGTGTGTGTGTGTGTGTGTAATGTTCTCACAGAGAATTAAATGACTATCATTGCAAGGCATAGGATTCAAGGATAATAAAATAATACCTGCCCCCAGAGAGTTTACATTTTACTGGAGGAGTGAGAGAAAGAATGATGTCTGAGATCCCTTCAGGCTCTGAATCCTATGATTCTATGATCTTTTGGTATGTTCCCAGGAAAGGCAAGGAGAAATCCAATGACTTTCAGTGTGCTCGGACAGCTCCTTTTCACAGTCAAAGCAGAATGGCCAGTACTGATGTACAAAAGTTGATATTATCTAAGGCAGAGATTTTTGATCTGGGGTCAATGTACTTTTTACATATTTTGAAAATCACATTTAAGTATAATTGGCTTCCTTTGTAATTCTACGTATTTAAATGTATGTATTTTAAAACATTATTTGGAGAAGGGGTCTATAGGCTTCACCAGACTGCCAGAGGGGCCAATGCATGGTTGGAGAACCTGTGGCCTTTTAATAAAAGCATTTGTTCTGTAAAACTTGGACTCAATCAAAAGGCCACACCCAAGGATCTAGAAGGCCACATGTGGCCTTGAGGTTGAAGGTTTCTTACCCTTGGATTAATGATTAAGAAAAAAAAAGGTGAAGAACACCTGATCTAAGGCAAACTCCCTGAACTCTGATGTTCATTCAGCATCAGAACATGAAAAAGCCAAAATTTCACAAACTTACTGACTGCAGTGCCTTGGGGAGCTTGTTAATTAAACTGCCTTCCATCACATGAGGAAGCACTAATTAATTGGAATGATACATTTCTGGCCATAGGTCAATGTCCCACTGCCCTTCATGCCGTAAATGATGCATCCTGGGTTATTGTCCTTTCTCTACCATTGATTAGCCTCATGATTGAGAACAAATCATTTCACTCTCTGGACCTCAGTTTCCTCATTTGTAAAGGCAGAGGACCAAGTCTGGTTTTCTCAATCAGAAATGGTATTTCTAGTCTCTGAAAACATTCTAAATGCTTCAGTGCCTCATTAGGCAGCAAAACTAATTCCATTGAATTAACACTAATATTAGCATGACTATGCAGAGAGGCACTAATGTGGATTTTAAAATATGAAATTCTTGTAGAAAGAGAACCTAGAATAGTGGATAAAAGACTGACCTTGAAACCAGGAAGATCTGAGTTCAAATTCTGCCTCTGATACATGCTAGCTATATGACCATGAGCAGATCTCTTAACCTCTCAGTGTCTTCATACAATTCTGTAAGATTTTAAACTGCAGATGAGTTACAGATCAGCATTAGGGAAGAGAGTTTCTATACCATGGAGTTTCCCATACTGATAAAAACATAGATATGGAACTGGAAAAGAAAAACTATTTTATAGAAACTTCACAAAATTCAAGCAATCTAAGGATTCATTCTTTTGGTGTGGTCTATTGTGGGGAATAGTAGACCTAAAGTCAAGAGAGGCAAGTTCTAATCTAGGCTCTTCTAAGTCAATTGATCTCTTTGGCTCTAAGTTTCCTGATCTATAAGATGAAGAATTTTGACCAGATTAGGAGTTCTTAACCTGATGTCTGTGAGTTTTTTTTAAATATATTTTGATAGGGGAGGCTAGGTAGTACAGTGAGTAAGAGCTCTGGCTCCAGATTCATGAGGACCCGGGATCGGTTCTGGCCTCAGATACTTAACACCCACACAAAATAACTGGCTGTGTAACCTTGGGCAAGTTACTTAATCCCAATTGCTTTAAAAATAGATAGATAGATAGATAGATGATAGATGATAGATAGATAGATAGATAGATAGATAGATAGATAGATAGATAGATAGATAGATAGATA
>NW_027186296.1:67633530-67639360 GCF_028583685.1 Petaurus breviceps papuanus | reverse complement strand
ATAGATAGATAGATAGATAGATAGATAGATAGATAGATAGATAGATAACTATATTTCAATATTATTCATTTCCTTTACAATTATGTGTATTTTATTTTATGCATTTAAAAAACAGGATTCTGAGAAAGGGAACCATAGGCTTCACCAGATACCAAAGGGGTCAATGACACAAAAAAGGTTAAGTACCCGTGTACTTCTAGAAAATCTCTGGAGACTTTTCTAGCTCTTTGTATAAACCAGAAATCACATATTTGAGCAATATACTCCATGGCCCCCAGCATTTCCCATCCTGCACCCAAGCTCCCACATTCAACATTTTAACACAGATAAACAATTTAAGTAAGATGTTATACAAATATATGAGTACAACTTTTATTGGGAGAAAGGGGAGTGTGTACAAGGAGAGGCTAGAACTGTGACTGTGCCAGTGCAGACAACTTTCTGTATAAAACTGCTTCCCCCCATGCAAATAAGGCACTCCTCTATCATTTATAGCTTTGGAAAGTTCAGGGGGGCATTAAGAAATGAAACAATTCATCCATGGTCACACAGCAAGTGTATGTCCAAAGTAGTACTTGAACTTAGGTCTTTCTGACTCCACTATGTTGAGCAGCCTCTTGAGTCATGTAATATATTGATTAAATGATATATTCATGCAATCACATAATGCAGTACTTTAAGTCTTAGAGAAGAAGTATATTAGTAGGAAATGTGTTACCTCTAGCAGATGAAAACTACAGATACCAAATATTCTTCAGCTCATTAGCCCTTATTCCATGGGAATAGGTAGGGTCAGGGAAATACTCAACAGACCAGATGTACTCATATATTTGTATAACATCTTACCATCATAAAATTGGTGGAAATTTTAAAATTACTCCCACCAAATATGAAATTGAAATATTATTCATACCAAAAGCAGTCTTGCTGTGGAGCATGGAAAGTCACTTGACCATTTGTTCAGAGGCTTTTTCCAGCCCATCACCAAAAACCCAGATGCTTAGTGTTAATTAAAGTAAGGACTCATGTGATCAATGACTGAGTATTGCATTTTTAATGATCACTTTTGGGCATTTAGGGGAGACAGTCCTTGGAGCCCCACTTATTCAATGAATTCCCTTTCAAGGATAGTTTTCTTCACTCCAAACATCCTGACCTAAAATTGAGATAGGTAATACAATAGGGAATTGTATCCTGCTTACCTGAAGCTGGACATATTAGAGTTCTATGATTTTCTGTTTCCCAGAACCCCAGCTTATGCAACAGAAGAAAAAAAGTACTTTCCTCAGCAGCAGTTCTCACATTTTGATGATTTACGTGGAAATGAATCATGTGTAAACATGTTTATCCTTCCCCTGAATTTCACAGGGGTAAAATTGCTCAAGAGGAAAAAATGAATGTTAGGTTTTATGAAATCAAACCTAGCTTGTCACATTCAGGTTCATTTGCACAGGGAGATGGGAATAAATTTTGTTTCATGTCTCCCTGACTATATCAATTATAGAATCATAGAATGTCAGAGCTGGAAGGATCCTTAGAAACTATATAGTCTGGCCACCTCATTTTGCAGATGAGTCCTCAAGATTTCATTTTGTTCCAATGGACCAAGGGCAAACCTGAGTGTCAGGAAACTTAGACTGCCCTTCATTGTCCTCTCTCTCTGTGTCTCTGTCTGTCTGTCTGTCTCTCTCTCTTTTTCTGTCTCTCTGTCTCAACACAATACCATCAATGACAAACATAACAAAGGCAGAATCTTTTCTTTTTCTTTTTAAAGAAAACATACCTGTTCTGCTATTCCACATTGCAGGGTCATGAGCATCACTCCATATCTTGTTTCACATCACTACCTGTGAAATCATTTTTAACAATATTTTCTTCATTGAGATACTTTTGCATGTCAAGATGAGGGGGGAAAACAACCTCACTCTGAAGTGCTTAATGACTATAAACCCCACCCATTCATACTTTGTCTACCCTTTAAGTCCAACATCCTACCCAACAACATCAGTTCATGTGGCTTTCTCTTGCTTCTAACACCTTTATATTTATTGTCTGTGCCCTCACAATTAGCCCCTTCTCCTTCGCAGACCCTTTCTAAATGACTATTACCGTATTCCAAAGTGCTTTATTGTATAGGTTCAAGTCATAGGGCACAGAACTCTAAGGCTCTTCTAATACCAACACTATTAGATGAGGCCCAGTGAGGATCAATGGCCTGCTTAAGATGTTAAATAAAAAGTAGCACAGCTGAGATTTGAACATCAACCCTTCAGCTTTAAACCCGTCTTTCCATAACCCCATGCTACCTTCTGCTATATAAGACCATAGATTTAGAGCTGGAACAGCCTTCAGAGGTCATTCAGTTCAGTCTCTTCATTTTGCAGATGAGGAAACTACATTCTGCTGCCTTGTTCTCTAATCATTCATTCACAGAGATTATGTCTCTCCTACTGGATCACAAACCCCTTGTGGTCAGTGCTTGAATAGTATACTCTATTTGTAACCCACCATGCCCAGCGTAGTGTTGGGCATATAGAAGCATTCAGTAAATGCCTTTTGATTGGAAAATAACACCTAGTCTGCAGATAGTAAATCTGAACATGAAGGAAGAGAAAATACTCAGAAATAAAAGTACCTTTTCAGAGTCTGATTTCTCAATATGGCCTGGGTCTGTTTAGATGCAGTGGTCATCTGTTTTCTCCTCTGTCTCCCATCTGGTTGGGCTCTTTTCACCCAGTTTAACAAGCTCAGGAATGTTTGCAGTTGAAAAGCCCAGTGTTTCATTTGGCTCCTCTTCATCTGCAACTTGCCCCAGGCTCCTCATGTCCATTAGCATCTGCACACAGTTCAGTGCCCAGAGCTCATCCAGCTGACTCAGGGGGGAAAAACAAACTATTCCCAGAATTTCTAGTTAAAGGATGCTTCTGAAATTCTTTCCTTTTATTAAAGGTAATAGATATATTCCAGACTTATATGGAATCAACTGACCCCAGTGTGTAAAACAGTAAAATAAAGCTAATCCCAGTTCAGCTGCCATCATTCAGTTCTGTGTCCTTGTTCGATATTATACTATGATAGTATAATAATGGCTGACCATATTTCTCCTTTAATATTGTTTTCCTATGATGTGTATTAACTTTGCATTGGCAATAGGCACCAAGTTCAGAGTTTACCTTCCTCTTAAGTACCAAATACTAGATCTGAACCACCTGGAAGCACAGAAGCAAAATGGCTTAGTGTTTTGGAACTCAAGCATTTTCAGTACTTCCTCACTATCTCTCAGAATATAGTGCAATTCTACATTTATCAGTATTACAACTGGAAAACATTGGGTTTCTTTTTTTGCCTACCTTTTTCTACATGGTTCAGTCAAGTGCTAGACTTGGAATTAGTTAAGACCTGCTTTCAAATTCCAGCTCTCACACTGCATGTGAACCAAGTCAATTCACCTCTTTGAACCTTGGTTTTTTTCATCAGTTAAATGGAATTAATATTTTCACTAAAGGGATCACATAACAAAGGTATTTGGTAAGCCTTGAAATTCTATAAAATTGTGTGATATCATCATCATCATCATCATCATCATCCTGCACAAACTCTACTTCCACCTTAAGACTTTTGCAGTCAACTTACCTTTTTGATATTTTTCTTGGTTAAATATTTATGAAGCAAATCTTTATAAAAACCAAATGACTCAATAATAACAAATAGAGTATTGATGAAAGAGAGCAAGTCACAAAAAAAGCAAGACCAGACCACTGGGCAGACTTCTCTGCAGGAAAATGCTGACATTTCTACCTAGACAACATATCTCGCATCTATCTACAAGCCTCTGTTCACATAAGAGCTACCTTAGTTCTAGCCATCATCACTTATTACCTGGTCTAGTGATCAATGAATGAATATTTATAAAGGCTTAAGCACAGTGCCTTGCACATAGTAGGTACTTAATAAATACTTAAGCTCTTTCCTTCCCCTTCTCCCCCTATTTCAATTACTTCTTCCTTGGTCCCCATGCTTTCAGTCCCTCTTCTCTCCAACCCATCCTCCACACAGCTGCCAAAGTAATTTTCCTAGAGTACAGGTCTGACCATGTCACTCCTAAACTTAATAAATTCACAAGATTAACTATATGTTTTGGATCAAATACAAACTCCTCAATTTGACTATTAAAGGAATTCATAGGGGTGGCTAGGTGGTGCAGTGAATAGAGCACTGGTCCTGCAATCAGGGGGACTTGAGTTCAAATCCCACCTCAAACACTTAACTAGCCATGTAAACTTGGGCAAATCATTTAACCCCAGTTGCTCTACCTACCCCTTCCAAAAAACAAAAAGAACTTCACAATCTGACCCCCACTTACCTTTCCAACCTTAATATACAGCATGACCTATATTCTGCACTATATGATATAGCTCTAGTCAAACCCAAAATGGTCTTTCTGATATTCTCACACATGACACCCCACCTCTCATATCAGTAACATCGCACTGGCTGTTCCTCATGCCTAGAATGAACTCCCTCCTCATCTCCATTTCTTTGAATTCCATGTCTCCTCCAAAATTTTGCTAAAGTACACCTCTCTATATGAAACCTTTTTCTGATCCCACCAAACCCCAGCAAAAAGTGACCATCCCCCACTTTCCCTCAATTTATCTTATACTTATTTTGTACATACAGAGCAGATTTATGAACATGCCATCTCCCCTAATAAAACGTCATCTCCTTGAGGGTAAGAACTGTTTCATTTTTTAATTTCTATCCCCAGCACCTATCATAGTTCCTGGCATATAGTAATCACACAACAAACATTTATTAAGCACCGGCTACCAGGCACTAATTTGTTTAAGGAACTTACACCTAATGGGGGAGACAACATGCACACAAATATATACAAACAAAGATAAACAGGTGATAACTAACAGAGGGAAGGCATTGAAATTGAGAAGCGTAGGAGAAGGCTTCCTGTAGAAGGTGAAATTTTAGTTGTGAATTAAAGTCAGCAAGTCAGTAGAGTCGAGAAGGAAGAGCATTCCAGCCATGGAGGACAGACAGAGAAAATGCTTGGAGTCAAGAGATGGAGTGTATTGTTTGTGAAGCAGTCAGGAGGTCAGTATAAATGGATCTAAGGGTACACGTCAAAGAGTAAGATGTAAAAAAACTGGAAAGGTCTGGAAAGACTGGGAAGAAAAACTAGGAAGGCTAAGTTATGAAAGACTTAGAATGACAGCACATTTTTTTATTTGATTCTGGAAGCAATAGGGAGCCACAGGAGTTTATTGAATGAGGGGTTGAGAAGATTGGATCTAAGCTTTAGGAAAGTCACTTTAGTGTGACTTTCATAGGTGATCCATATGTGATCTCCTTCTTCTGAGATTACTTTGTGTTTACTCACCTATGTCCATGTTGTTGTTTTCTGATCAGTAAAATATAAGTTCCCGGAAGGAAGAGACTTACATTTTTGTCTTTGGGTCTATCTACAGGGCCCATCATAATAAGCACTTGATACATGTTTGTTGAATGTGGTTGAATCCATTATGTAGTTGTCCTGGGAACTATCTTCTCAAGTGTAGACTGCAAGCTCAGTCATGACTTTTCCTTCTGCCTAATATTTCACTGGAAAATTAAGACCATTAACCAGGAATTCCCTCTTCTCCCCTCTCCCTCACCTCAAATCACTCAGACATCTTTCTCCACTCTTTGCTCCTTCTCATATAAAGAGATGATCTTCCTTCTGGCCAAGGCAAGTTCCATTATATGCACTCTTCATGCCTTTCCATCTCACCTTCTCCATAGATTCTCTCTCTCTCTCTCTCTCTCTCTCTCTCTC
>NW_027186296.1:67596966-67633430 GCF_028583685.1 Petaurus breviceps papuanus | reverse complement strand
TCTCTCTCTCTCTCTCTCTCTCTCTCTCTCTCTCTCTCTCTCTCTCATCTTCAATACCTCTCTATTTAGGGCACTTTTCCTGCTACCTGCAAAAACATTCATGTCTCCCATATTCTTTTTTTTTAATCAAATCCTTACTTAATCTCATCATCCCTGATAAATATCATTTTTTATCTCTCTTCCTCTTCTCTATTAAAAAGCTGGGAAATCTATCTACACTCACTGTCTCTACTTCCTTTTCTCTCACTTAATTCTAAACCCTCTGTAATCTGACTTCCAACCTCATCATTCAGCTGTCATTGAGCTCTCCAAAATCAATAATGATTGCTTAATTACCAAATCTAATGGCATTTTCTTCTCATCCTTTCTGACTTCTCAATAGCCTTTGACTTTGTCTTATGGATATTATCTCCTTCTCTCCATGTTTTTGTGACACTCTCTTTTCTGCATCTCCTGTTACGTGACTGCTTTTCTTACTCTGCTTTGTTTGATCTTCATCTAGGTCATACCCATTAACTACAAATATTCCCAAAGGCTGTCGTGAGCTATAATCTCTTTTCACTCTATACTATCTTACAGGGAGCTCCTCTCAAGTCCCTTTGGTCCAATTATCATCACTATGAAAATATTTCCCAAATCTGCATATCCAAACCCTTGTAATAAACCCAAACTTCTCCCAAGTTCCAGTCTGATTTCGCCTTTTGAACATCTCAAAATGGTTGTCCCATATGCTTTTCAAATTTAATGTATCCAAAGCTGAATTCGTTACCTTTCCCTCAAACTGCCCTCCCTTACAAATTTCCATGCTGCTCTTAAATACAACACCATCTCCCATGCATCCAGGCAGACAACCTCAGGGTCATCCTTGAGTAATCTCTTACACTCATTACATGCATGTAATCTGCTGCCAAATACTATAATTTTTAATTTTACATCTATCTTATATGTCCACTTTTCTAACTTATAAACCCATTAGCCTAGTGCAAGCCCTCGTGACTTCTCACCAGGACTGTTGTATTCAGATAGGTCTCTCTGCCTTGAGTATCTCCCCAGAATTCATCCTCTACTCAGCTACCAAGCCAAGTCTCACAAAAATGTAAGTCTTAGCAGATCACTGCATACACAAAAGATCCCAGTAGCTCTGTGCTAGCCTTTGTGAGGAATACAAAAAAATCTAAGCTTTCAGAGGGACTATCTTTCTTATTACCTTTGGTTTACATCCAGTATCTAAAACAGTGCTTTAGGTACATGCAGGGCTCAATAAATGATCAATGAATGAATGTATCTATTAATCTCTTTATTATCCATCCTATTAAAGGGGTGATCCATCCTAATAAAGTCATACAGGTCATCCAAATGCCATTTCTATTTGACTTGGGAGTGCAATATAAGCCTTTCTGAACAAATTTAACTTTCTTAGGCTTTACTTTCATATTTCATGTTATTATTTCTTTTCATTCCCTAGGCAATTTCCCCAGGGCTGGCTCTGAGTCCAGAATGGTAGCCAGGAGTGTGCTGGGTCACATGAAGGAGGCTCCCTGGAATTTTAATGTTCTACAGACAAGCAAATGTTGAACCAGAGTGTCCAATTGCCTTGAATTTATAGCCATATTCTGTAGAAAAATACAACTTGCTAAAGAGAAAAATTGAACCCGTCAACCAGCTCTTTAATCTATATACTAATAGTTTCAAAAGGTATGCCTCAATTTGTATGGAATTTGCTCTTGCCATTATATGCATGTGCCCTCAGTTTCCTCTTCCTGTCATGTATCACTATTTTTGATGACAAAGAATAATATTGTGCCATGAAGGAAAAAAATTTTGAGAAACATTGGTCTTTGTGATACCAAACAATTTGACTTAGTTCTCTCTTTTCCCCTTGAAATAACAAAATCAGCTATTTCTGTGTTGTTTAGTTATATAGTTATACAATTCAGGAGATTTCATCCTATTACCCATCTGCCCATATCGTCTACCTCCTACCATTTTTCACCAGTAAAACATAAGTAACAGAGCTCTGTAAAACAAACATTACATGCCCTCCTATCTTCATGTCTGGAAATGGACAGCCTTCCCCGTCTCCACCCATTGAAAGCTTCCCTTCAAGGCCCAATTCTGATACACCCACTACAAGAAGTCTCCCCTGATTCTCCTCCTTAGTTGGAAGTGATCTCTCCATCTTCAAACATTTCACAGCAATCTATTTCGACCTCTCTTTTGTCCTTAAGATGGTTTAAATGACATTGTAGTTAATTGCAGACTTATCTCCTCACCTTGGTTACAAAGTTCTTGAGAACCAGGACTGGATCTTCATTCATCTTTGTATATCCAGAGCCTGGCCTTTGCCTTGCACACAATAAATTTGTGTTGAATTGAACTGAAATAGCTAGACACCAAGAACAAAAACTCTGCCCTTTGTGTAGATAAAAGAAGTGCTAATTTCATTAATCTAGCAGGGAGACTGACTAATAAGGACCATTCTTGAGCATGTGAAAGTTGCCATCCATGTGGAGGCTTAGGGAACCTACTCCTGGAAAATGCATGAATGGGAAGTCCTTTTCCTTAATTCAGAGCAGGTATAGATATCCTATAATTGTTTCTTGATAGTTTATTGAATGGTGATGAAAAGCCTTTTTGAATTAGCTGCTCAACAAGTCGCAAGTGTGCACACAAAAGGCTTGAACAGACAAAAACTTCTTTTTCTTTCTTGGCAGCTTTGGAGTGAGGAGGAAGAAAAAGGGTTGTAGGTCTATAAATGGGGGGATAGTTAGCAATGGAGGAAGTAGCAGCAGCCTGATACATGCTCCTGGTTGCCCTCTCACCCCATTTGGCTGCCATGTGGTCATGAACATAGAGTGCCTCCTCTGTTTCTGTCTGTGGTGTATGGATTCTCTCTTCATCTTAGATAAATGGAGACAGAATAGACCAGCTCATAATCTTGTGAACTTTGAAAAGTGAAACAGACCACCAGAAGTACAAAATAGGGGACAACAAAAGGAATTCATAACAGAATCTACAAGTGGTTGCCAGTAGCTCAGTGAGGTAAGAAGTCACTCCTGAACCTGCTTGATCCAGGCCAGAAGTAGATTGGCTGGTAACTGAGACTTCCACAAGCAAATGACAATGATTCATTCATTGATCATGCCACCCCCAGAAGTAAACTTGGTGGGGGTAATGTTGATTGCAATCACATTAAGTTTAAGCCCATTCTCCTCAAGACTGAGTGGGTATATAGGGAAGAGAGAATACCCAGATCTTGATGGTGGGAAGGATATATATTTCCTTGTAATATTTTTGCAGTAAATATCCATTTGTAAAAACTGGTTGATTTTAATTAGTTACTTGATATTAAGGAAAGATCAATTTGTTAGTTGATATTAAGGAGAAGGCATCTGATCAAATGATATTAGGAGAAGACACCATTGATGGTTCATGAGTAAAAGAATTAGATAAAATATCCCTAACCCTTAAGGATTAGTCCTAGAACCCTGAGCATAAATAGGTTTGTTTTTTTAAATATCTGACCTGCCAATCTAAGTATAGTTTGGGAGAGAAAACCAAAAGCCACAAAAATTTAAAGTAAGCTTTAAGAAAAAAAATAATAATTGAAGCCTCAGGAGGTCAACAGATACTTGATAAGTTCCATGGCTGCTGACTGCCTCATTTGAGCTCTGCCTTTTATCTATGAGACATCCAACCAAACCATTGGGAAGAGAAAGGAACCACCGGAGACTGTTTTTTCAGATGATTATTTAGCTGAGTAGTTTTGAGCAATGTCAACATCATTCCTAAAGTTAACAAAAGCTTTTAGAACAAATATTCTGCTAGCAAGTGATTGTTTCAGCTCATTTGGTGCTAGCTTTAGTAGCAAATAGTATGAAGGGAAGTATGGGGCACCAAACTTGGCTATCCAAATAGAATGAAACCTCTGCTGACCTTCTCCTCTGGTGCCTCATCCTGGTACTCCTCCTCTGGTAGACCACGAATTCTTGAAAAATGTGCCATTAGATTTCAAACTCCTGCATGTCACATAAAACTAGAAAGGCTTTGAGATCTCTAGGGTCCCTTCCAGCTCTGAATCACATGGGCTAAGTTTCATCTCCATGTTTGACTGTTGGGTCTTCTTTCAAAGGAGCCATCCAGCTCAGTGCAGGATGACCTTATCATAAGGTTGGTCACCAAGTGATGAGTGTCTTTTTTTTTTTGAGAGTTGAAAACTATAAGTTATGATGTGGATGTGTTTAAATGCCAACTCTTAACAAGTTCAGAAATATACACATTATCTATATTGTGTATGCATATACACATTTCAAAGAGGTTTTTTTTTTCAAAACTGCTGTACTATCCTGTACCTTGAAACGTTCATTGTTTTTAAACATATGTTCATTAGTTCAACATTTCAAAAGATTTGTGAATTTATTAGAGTGGGCACTGTTCTGTGTGTGTGTGTATTGTATGAATGTATGTATGTATATACACATGAAATCAAAGATGCATAAATTTGAAAAGGATGCTTGTTGTTGTTCAGTCTTTTAAGATTCTTTGTGACCCTATTTGGGGTTTTCTTGGCTAGAATGGTTTGCCATTTCCTTCTCCAGCTCATTTTATAGATGAAGAAACTAAAACAAGCAGGGTTAAGTGACTTGCCCAGAGTCACACAACTAGTAAGTATCTGAGGCCAGATTTGACCTCAGGAAGATGAGTCTTCCTGTCTCCAGGCCCAGCACTCTATCTACTGCACCACCTAGCTGCCCCTGGAAAAGGATCTTACAGGCCATCTAATCCATACTCTTATTCCTCATTGGACATGATCATATTAGGTGACAGAGAACTGGGATCCAGATAAAAGTTCCTCCCTCCCATCAGTTACTTAGAAGGAAGCAAAGCAGACACAAAAGTATAATGTAAGAGTACACTCTTGCCCATTTTTATTCTAGCATTTCAAGAGCACCAACTGACACATTATATCTTTAGGTTATTGACTACAACCTTCCTTCTTTGAATGGGAGGAAGACAAGGGCAGGGGAAGACCCATACAGCATTATCACTCCCACATCCATCAGTCAACTTATAAATATTTATTAAGGACTTATTATGTGCTAGGGCTGGAGATACAAAGGTACAAAGAAAGGCAAAAACAGGTCCTTCCCTCATGGAAATTACATTCTAATGGAGGAGGTAACATTTATATAAATAGGTCTACATGTAAAACATGCAGAGTGGATGGAAGGTAACAGAGTAGAGGGCTCTGGCATCTTCAATATCTGGAAAAGCTAGCATTTGAACTAAGCTATTGAAGCCAGAAATTCTAGGATGCAAAGTTGATGAGGAAGAGCATTTCACACCTTCCATCATTGCTTGACTGAACTTTCAATCAGCATCAGTGCTGGTCAGACTTTAGGTAGGACAACCAATCAAAACTCAAAAACTGATTACTGAATAGAATTGGCCAATCACCAAGTAACACTGGGTGAACAAAGGGAGAAAGAGCAGGGTTCTCCGGCTACATGTTATGTACCCTTATAACTATTTATAGAGATCAGTGAACACAAAGTTCCTCCAGATGTCATCCAGACTGTTTGAATTGCCTCCAGTAATAAGAATTCACTGGACCATGTCCCTAATAATAAGAGTTCACATTTGTATAGTACCCTAAAGTTTACCAATTACTTTCATCATAAAAATCCTGTGATAATACAAATATTATTCTTCACATTTCATGTACTAGGAATTTGAGGTTCTGAGATATTAAAGGCCTTAAGGATGTAACCATATGTAGGTAGAGTGCATTAGAGCTGAAACTAAGATCAGTTTCAAGATCTGGCTCCACATCTGGCACTCAGTAGAAATATAAAGTCTTTCAAACTCTATTTTCCATGAACATGAAAATAGAGATGCCTAAATTTGCTTCATCATAGGGTAAGGATGCCTTTTCCAGTGCCCTTTCTTTCCTAGCTATACCAACTTTCTGTACTACCAACATGCCTTCACCCTCTCACTCTGGCTACCATTGATTTCATTCACGCGCACACTTTTACTCTTGGAGGTAGGGGACAGAAGAGCTCCTCAAATGCCTAGTTTTATCAGCTTCTACTTCTAAAGTAGAGGCAAGTGGGAGAGGAAAGAGGAAAGAAATATCAAAAAAGAAATAAGATCCTATAAGGAACACATTCTTGAATTGCCTTCTATTGTCACAATACATGACAAAAGCAACTTCTAAGTACTTTTCAAATAAAGACCATTGAATACATTAATAGCAATGAAAAAAATGTAAGCTCTAATAGTTTGACATGCCCCTCATGCTCCCTGTGAGGATTAAGAATAAGAACAAAACCAGAAGAATCTGCAATGATCTTTGAAAGACTGGGGAGAAAGAAAGACATACTTTAAGACTGGAATAAGGAAAATATTCCAATTTTTGAAAGAGAAAGAAGCTAAAACTTCAAACAATAGATCAGTGAGCTTGATTTTTATTTTCTGGAAATATTCTAGGCTGTATTATTATTATTAAGGGGATGGTTTTTAAGCACTTAGAAAGGGAAGTCATGGTTACTAAAAGCCAAAAAAAAATCATCAAGGCAGGTAATATTATTAAACTCTACTAGCTAACCATACCAAAGCAAACTCATGTGCTTTTTAAAAATAGAGTAATTAGATTAATGCAGGGATATACTGATGACATAGTATGCCTATTTTTAAACAATGTGTTTGATAATGTTTCTCATGTTGGTCTTGTGTAAAAGACAAATAGATGTGGGCAGCTTTATGTCAACATTGAGAAAAGTCTTTAGTGTTTTACCTAAATGTTTTATTAAACTCATTATTTTTTTTTTTCACACATATATAAAATTCAGATAACAAAAAAATAGAAAAAAAAATATATATATATATATATATATATATATATATAAACAATCAGTATTTAAAAATTTTAAATGAAATTTAATAAGGATAAAAGTAATATACTCAGGTTCCAGAAACTAATTATACAGATATAAGATGGGACAAATATTACCAGTCAACAAATCCTGTTTGCTGAATACCACATAATAATGAAAAAGTCTTGTTTTGTTTTGTTTTAATTAAGTGGAAACTCATTATAAGTGAATAGTGTAACATAGCAGCCAAAAAGTGAATTTTATCTCAGACAGCATTATCAGAAGAAAGCATAAGAGGATTTATTGTCATGCTATACTCTTCCATGGTCAGATGACTTCTGTAAAATTAATGTGAACTTTGAGTGGTACATTTTAGTAGTAATTTAGTTTAGTAGTAGACATTAATTAACTACAATGCATTCACCCACAGAAAGATGACCAATGCTGAGACAAACCATAACAATGATACAGGCTCAAAACCATGAGAATTATTAGCAAACAGAGGATTTTGTCCCATGAAAAGAAGATTTATGGGGTATATGAAAGCTGTGCTCAATTATTTAAAATGAGGACAAATGGAAGCACAGTTTGACTGGTTTTGGTTAGACCGCAGGGGATAGAACTTGGTTCCAGCAAAACCTAAGTTTTTTAAGAGCATCAACTATAATATTTTTGTCTTTGTATGCCCAGTGACTAGCACATTGTCCTGCGCACAGTAGATACTCAATAGTTGTTTATTGAATTGAAATAGGGACAATAGATTGAGGTTGCATACAAACCGATTTCTGTACCATCTAAGGAAAAATTTGCTAACAATCAGGGCTCTCCGAAAGTGGAATGAGATGCCCACAAGACAATTTCCACGAACATCTTCAGAAGCTGCACAATCACTAGTTGGGCTACTGTAGAATAGATTTGTGCTTTAGGGAAGAGCTAAAACTAGGTTTCCTCTGAGCTCCATTTGTGCTCTCAAAGACAAATATTTTTTGAGTTGCAAAGTTTAAGATAATGAAGGTTACGTCTACAGAGTGGATACAGTGCCAGGCTTGGAGTTGGGAAGACTCATCTTCCTGAGTTCAAACCTGGCCTCAGACACTTACTAGCTACGTAACTCTGGGCAAGTTACTTAACTCTGCATCAGTTACTCAACTATAAAATGAGCTGAAGAAGGAAATGGCAAACCACTCCAGTATCTCTGCCAAGAAAACTCCAAATGGGATCACAAAGATTTGGACATGAAGGAAACAATTGAACAACAACAAGAAAAAGTCTACACAACCAAGAGAAATAATATGCGGAAATAGTTATCTAATTTTTTTGTTTTGTTTTGTTTTACTTGAATCATGTGCCTTCAAATGTCTTCCTTGACAAAAAAGTCCAATTAATATTCACCCAGTTTGAGCTTGCTCTCTAACCTTTCTGGGCAGGAGTATATCATTGTCAACTCTGCCCTTTCTTGAGTCCATAACATGACTTAAAGGTTGGTGAGACTACGCAGTGCTTTCATAGTTAGGTGAAAGAAAAAGAGAGAGACCACACTGCGCTTTATAAACATATTTTACAAAAGGGCAAGAGTTATTTTAAAAATAGACTTTTGTTTTTTTAGGTCTGTGAGAGTCTATTTCCCTCCTGAATTGAATCCACCAGATTGCATTATGCACTGTGAAGGTGAAATATAGTCATGCAAAATGAAACTCTTGCCAGACCTAAAAATACTTAGCAGGACACATGGACCTACACACTGAACAGAGGTGTTGAAAATGTGATAAAGTCCATGGTATCTTCACAGTATGAAGGTCACTATACTTAATGAAGTTCTGTTCAGTTCACCAAGGGCACTGTGAAGGGATTTACAACCCAACCAGTTCAGAATGTACTTAAGAAGGTTTTAAAAAACATTTAGTACTTGACAGAGCATGTAACCAATCAACCATTCAATGAGCACTTCATTAAATACCTGCTTTGTACCAGGCTCTGTACTGGGTGCTAGCGATAACAAAGATCAAAATAAACTGTCCCTGTTCTGTAGGAGTTTACATTCAATTGCAAGAGTGGAGAGTGGTAGGAAAGAAAGTCTAGAACAACATTAATATTTAAAAAGTCAAAATAAAAATATATGCAGTTATTTCAAGGTGGTGAGGGTGATGCAGAGTAGGTCTTGTGTAGGAAAAGGCACTAGAATGAAGCACTAGAGATTTTATGAGGTATAAGATGAAGGGGGAAGTCCTTTCCAGATATAAAAAGGACAATCCCATCATGTATACTCAGAGTTACCCTCCCTGGCTCCAAGTGATCCTGTAGGAACTTTAAGAACTACTGTTTGTCATGCAGTGGCACAGGGCTGAAAGGTCTTAGTGTTTTAGTACAACGTGAAGAACTTTGAGTGGGCCTATTGTCTTCTTCTACTTTGTGACAGTGGCAGGGGGGAGAGATGCCAGCTAAAGAAGAGATAGGACTTTTTGCTTTTATACACCCGGTGGCATTATATAAACTCCAACACTTCCAGTAAGGAATGGGGGCAGGATGGACACCTACACCCCAACAGCACAGTAACCATATTCATTGGCAGTTACTACAATGAAACTCAGTTAGATCCTTGGCCACTGACTTTGCTACTCTTTTGTTTGTTCTTTCCTGACTTTGGGCATGTCCAGGCTCAGAGAGAAGTCTGGAGGTCTTGGATCTTACTGAAGCAGGGAAGAAATCCTCAGCACCCACCCCAGAACGCTTGGAGAGTACCACCAACAACAACAAGGTTGGACCAAGCCTGGCTATTTTACCAGTAAACACATACTTAGAATTCTTTCGACAGTGAAGGGCTAAGATGAAATGTAAAAACACCTAATTAGAAGTCCTGCAAATTGCTTTATGCTCCAATGACATTTAAATATCAGCCTTCTAATAGATTGTAACAGTAGTTATAAGCTGTTACTCAATGCTGTTTTATATGATTCTGTTCATGCATGCAGAGAATTATGTTCAGTATTTATTTTTTGTGTAGGAATAAGTCACCTGCCCCAAACCTGATACACAGTATATTGATTATTTACTCCCTCTTTTGAGAGAAACCCAGACAAAAGCTAGAACCTAAGCTGAGTAAAAATGTCCCCACGTGCCAAGGTGTAGATGTAATGAGCCAAAGAGTGTGAGAAGAAGAAATCTAATCTCCTATTTAGAGGCCAGGTTCCTTAGAACTGAACCAAGTCCAAGCCATATGCTTGCTTGGGTACAAATTTATGTTACACAATCTTCACTAGACCCCCACTGTAGCAAAGTAATCTTTTTATACCCCCTTAGTTGATTCACTATCCTACTCCCCAAAGCAGCTTTTGTAAACATTTTTACCCTTCCTCTAGTCACCCATGGTGCCTTCCCCCAACCCTCCCAGCAGAGAACCTCACATGAAATATGAAGCCTCATGTTTCACCAAAAAAAGGCCATTCACTTGGAGTTCCTTTTCTTCTTCCTCCTCAACATGTCACATTATCACTCAGATGTTTTCCCCATCTCTCTCCTTCACTTCAGTCTCACATGAAGACTTGGCCCTTTTTCTTGCCAAAGCAAACCCTTCTATGTGCACAGGGCTCCCATCCCATCATTTGCCTCAAGCAGATTGTCCCCCACTATCATCACCACTCCCTCACTAATCTTCAATCTCATCCTATTGACTAGTTGCTTCCCAGTTCTATATAAACATGCCCATGTCTCCCCCATCCTTAAAATAATTCATCATTCAATTCAACCATGTTGCTTATCATTCTACATTTCTACTCCCTTTCATGACTAAACCCCTTAAGAAGACCATCTATAAGCAATGTCTCCACTACCTTTCCTCTCTTCTTTCTTCGCAGTCTGGCTTCTGACTTCATCATTCAACTGAAACTGCTCTCTCCAAATTTACCCATTTGAATGATCAAATCTAATAATGCTTCTTCTTAATAGTCATCCTTCATGACTTCTCTGCAGCTTTCAGCATTGTCGACCACCCTCTTCTTGACAATCTCTAGGTCTTGGTGACACTTCTCTCCCCATTCTTCTCCTACCTGTCTGCACACTCCTTCTCAGTCTCCATTTCTGTACCTTCACCCAGGACACATTCCCTAACCATGGCTATTCCCATAGCTCTGTCTTGGGCCTTCTCTACTCTTTCTATTGTTTCTTTGGTGATCTCATTAGCTCCTATGGATTCAATTATCATCTCTATGTAAGTGACTCTCCATTTTATTTATCCAGTTCTAATTCATTTCCTGATTTCCAGTTCTCACTTCTCACAACTGCTTATTGGACATCTTGTATTGAATGTCCTATAGGCATCTTAAACTCAACATGTCTGAAATTGAATTCATTATCTTTCTCCTAAAAACCTCCCTTCTTCCCAACTTCACTACTGTGAAAATTATCCAGGCATGTGACATAGGTGTCATCCTTCCTCTCTCTCTCTCTCTCTCTCTCTCTCTCTCTCTCTCTCTCTCTCTCTCCAATAACCAATCAGTTGCACAATCCTTTGTGTCATCTCTCACATATGCCCCCTTTTCTCCTCTGACAATACTACCCCTTGGTACAGGTCATCATCATCATCTCATGCCTTCACTATTACAATAACCTGCTGATTGGGCTCCCTGCCTACTCCAATCCATCCTTCACTCAGCAGCCAAAGGGATCTTTCCTGATAAAGTGTAGGCTTGATCATGTCACTTCTATTCTCAATCCAACAAACATATCTAATATGAGTTGGCAATCAGAATATAACCAAAACAGTCCCTTCCCTCAAGGAGTTTGAATTCCACTAGGGTGAGGGGAAAATATAAGATACGCAGATACATTAAAGCAATTTGAAGAGATGTGAGACACACAAAGCAATTTAAGAAGGAAGGGAGACAATACTCATAACTGGACCAGGGGCAGGTGTGTTGAGGGGGGCAGTAGGCAAGGTTTTGTAGATCTAAGCTGAATTAGGCGTTAGTAGACCTGGGTTTAAATCTTAGCTTCAATCCCAACTCTTCCACTTCCCAGCTTTGGGACCTTGATCAAGTTTCCTTTAACACACTGGGCCTCAGTTTCCTCATTTGTCAAATGAGTAGGCAGAACTAAATGACTTTCAAGGTCTCTTCCACCTCTAACATTCTATTATCCTAAAAAAATAAATAAATAATTGGACAAATAGCATCAGCTCCAGTGCCTAAGATTTGTTGCAGTGGGAGCTGATAGCTGCTGTAAACTTACAATAAGCTCAGAGCTTTTGAGGTAAGTGTTTCTGACTGACTGCAAGGTTCCCCAAATAGCTAAGGTAATTAACAGTCCCCAAAATATTCCTGTGAAAGTGATCCAAGAGGCTCTAAACTTCTGATTAACAACAAAGTTTTCTGTAGCAGATGCCTCCTGCTCTGAAAGCACTTCCATCAACTGAAGGTACAGGTTTCACAGTTTGCCTTTTCAAACATCCAGAAAGTGAAAGTCCTGAATAAGTAAGTCCCTTTCTCCAGCTGCTACTTTACTGTCCTAACTTTGGAGTCCTGGGCTCTGTTCTACATACCAGTGCCCTCTAGTGCTGAGCATTAGAAAATCCTTCACCTCAGGGTTCCCAGAGGGGCTTGCCAGTTAGCTGTGTTGCTATCTCCTTGCCAGAGAGACTTGGGGAGCAGGAAAGTGAATTGAAAACCCAAGGAAATGTTGGAACATAAACACCCACTGACCAGAGTAAGCAAGGAAAAAGTCTCTGACTAGAGGTGGTTGGCTCCTTAATGAAGGAGCAAGGAAGAAAAATCTATCAATAAGCATTTATCAATGTGCCTACTAGGTAGACAGCTAGGTGGCACAGTGCATAGAATGCTGTGCCAGAAGTTAGGAAGATCTGAGTTCAAATCCAACCTCAGACACTTAATAGCTATGTGACCCTGAGCAAGTCACTTAACCCCTAATTGCCTCAATTCTTCATCTGTAAAATGAAGACTCACTGGAGAAGAAAAGGGAAAGTCACTTTGCCAAGAAAACCCCATGGACAAAGCCCATGGATTACATAGAGTTAGACATGATGAACAATTGAACAACTATGTACCAGTCACTACACTAGATGCTAGAGATACAAATACAATAAATAAAACAGTTCCTGCCTGCAGTAACATACATTCTAATGGGGGGGGGGAGCAGAATTCCCATATCACATGGCTGCCCAAACACACTCTGAACCAGCAGCTAAGAAATCCCCTGGCCAATCCCATTGGGGACCAACATTACCTTGACTGGGGGAAAGACTTAAGACAATATTTTTTTCTTTTTGTCCCTTGATTTGAAAGAACAACAAATTGAGTTCTATGCCAGTCATGGCACCATGAAGGTTTCCGGGTTTAGCAATGAGCTAGGCTTACCTAAAAGAAAGCTAATTGTCATTACATCCCCAATCATCCCCAAATAACTGTTTATATTTTTATCCTCCTGAAATTATGAAACTCTTGTCCTTGTTGGTCTAAGACTATCCACACACTCACATCATTTTTGTAGAATTAAATCAGAATCAAACATACCTGGAAAATGAGGTAGGGGGTTGGCTAGGTGGCACAGTGAATAGAGCACTGGCCCTGGAGTCAAGAGGACCTGAGTTCAAATTTGACCTCAGACACTTAACACACACACACACACACACACACACACACACACACACAAAACACTAGCCATGTGACCTTGGGCAAGTCACTTAGCTCTAATTGCCCTACCTTCCCCCTTTCAAAAAAAAAAAAGCAAAGAAAAAAGAAATAAAATGAGGTAGGTCTGATTTCCTATCATGCTACTGTGCTCCTGGGAATGAATTAGACATATTGAATACTTCCATCCAGTCCTGTCTGACTCTGATACTTACTAGTAGTGTAAATAACCATGGGCAAGTCAAGAGCTTCAGTTTTCTCATCTGTAAAATGATTATATTGATGCCTGTGCTGCTTACCTTACAGAATGTTTTGCCTAGTATATGGAGTATCAAACTTGGAATCAAGAAGACTTGGATGTGGATCATACCTCTGACATTTGCTGAGTGGCTTCACATCTCTTGGACTTAGTTTCTTCATCTGTAAAATGGGAATAATAATAGCTAGAATTTACATAAAACTTACAAGGTTTGTACAGAACTTTACAAAAAAAAAGATATTCATTAAGTGCTTATTATGGGCCAAACAATACAGTAAGTGTTTTATAAATAGTATCTAATTTGCTCCTCACAACAATCCTGGGAGGTAAGGGCTATTATAATTCCCATTTTATAGCCAAGGAAACTGAGGCATGTTTAGTGACTTGCCCAAGGACACACAGATGGTGAATGTCTGAGGTCAGATTTAATCTCAGATCTTTCTTCTTGGCTCCAGGTTCAGTGCTCTATCCACTGCTATCTACTTCATAGGTGCAAATGAGTAATGTATGTAATGTACTTTAAAAACTCTGAAGCCCTAAAACAAATACCAACCCTTGTTACTATTAGTGTTTTTACTCTTAGTGTTAATAACAATAAACCTTAAGATATTAAGTAAATGTGAGTCATTCCTACAATATAAACATAGCAAGACCTTCACTTCTCTACACTGTTTCCTTAGCTATAAAATGAAGAAGGTAGACCAGATGGTCTCTGCAGTCCCTCCAATCTCTAACTATATGGTCCTTTGACCCTATGGTGATCTTCTAATTTTGATCCTATAATAAATTTTAATTTATCAACCCTCCCTTGATCCTACAATTAGGGTAATTATCTAAGTAAAAAAAATGACCCTTTTTATCTGGTTACTTCAGAAAAGAAAAAGCTTTGGGGTATGTAGATTTTTTATGGATGATGAATTAAATAATCTATTGTGTGAAGAAATGGTCTTTAAAAGAGCCCTTTCTTTTCTCTCGTGTATACCTCTTTCTGTACAGAGGGGAATAATTATTTCTGTCACAGAATTTCAGAGTTGGAAGGGACCTTGAAGAAAATCTGGGCCAACCGTAAGTGGGGGAAAAAAATCACTTCTATCACAAACCTGGCAAGAGTTCATCGTATATTAGTTTGAAAGCATCCAATGAGGAGAAATGCACAATCTCCTGAGACAGTCCAGTCTACTTTGGGGTGGGCTCATTTTTAGAAAGGTTATTTTCTTTTTTTTTTAGTAAGCCTACAAGTAACTCTTTGAAACTTCCACCTATTGCCCCCATTGCTAGTTCTCCTTCTGAAGCCAATAAGAACAAGCCTGACCCCTCTCCCACACAGAAATCTTTCAGACACTTCAAAACAGCTATCATGTTCCTTCTGATATTTTCTGTTCTCTAATCTAAGCAAAACATTGCCACTTCTTTCAACTGATTCACATATGGCATGAAATCTGGTCACTCCACCATCTGGGTGACCTTTCTCTCAACAATATTCACCTTACCAAGATGTTCTGCAATATGCGGTACCTAGAAATCAGTACAATATTCCGACATCAGAACTATCATCTCCTGGTTCCTGGAAGCAATGCCTCTTTTAATGTAGCCCATATTGAGCTTGCAGTGAATTAAATGACTCCTCAGCTCTTTTTCCTGTTGAATTGCTGGCTAACCACACCTCACCCATCTTGTGATTTCAACGCTTATTTTTTTTAATCCAGATTTAAGTGTTTGTGTGTGTATTTCTATGCAATTTCATCTTATTAGATTCATCCCAATGTCATTATCTTCTTGGATCCTGTCTGTTTTGTCTTAGATCCTATCTTGGATACTATCCCTGCTAGCATTATGTAATATACAAATTTGATAGGAATGCCATCCTTCCTTTTAGGGAACAGCATGGGGCCAAAAACAGATCTATTGGTCACTCCACCAGAGACCTCCTGCCAAGCTGACATCCAATTACTAATAATGACTTTTTTTAGTCAATTATTCAACCAGTTCTGAATCCATCTAATCATACTCTCATCCATCCCACATTTCTCCATCTTTTCCATGATAATATGGAAGACTTTGTCAAATGTTTTGCTGACATCTAAGTAAGCTGAATCTAGAGCATCACATTGGTCTAACAGTTTAATGAACATGTCATCATATATAAGGTTATTCTGGCATGGCCTGTTCCTTATGAAACCAGGTTGGTTCTTTGTGATCATTGCTTCTGTTTCTGTGTCTTGGCTAACCACAACTAACCATATTTTGAATACACTTTAGAAGGTCCCTAGGAATTAAAGTCAAACTCATTAGCTTAACATTTACAGATTCTTCCCTCTTCCACTTTTTGCAACTCTGAACATTTGCTCTTTTCCAGTCCTCTGGTACACATTTCCTGTTCACCAAGCTCTTCCAAATGTCACTGACAGTGACTTTATTTTTTTTATTTTTTCAAATGCTTTATTAACTTCTGATTTACATCATTCATTTCCACCAGATCTTGAGTTACAAATCCTCTCCCCGCTGTTACCCCACCCACCCCCCCAAAATAGAAGTCCCACAGGATATCCCCTTTATTGTGTTTAGAACAAAATATAAATTCCTTAGTCTGAAACTTAAAACCTGTAGAAATCTAACTTCAATTTACCTTTCCAATCTTAATATTAAAATATATAATGTAAAGTATTACTTCCCTTTATTCATTCTACATTCCCATGGTGAAGACTACTAAATATTCCTTTATTTGACCATTCCAGTCTAATCATACATGAGCACCATTACCCTTCCCATAATGTACTCCATCTTCCTTCTTCTTACCTTTGTATGAGCTGTGCTCCATCACTGGAAGGCACTCCCTTTCCACCTTGAGATCAGTTCAAGTATCTCCTTCTATATAAAGCTTTTCCTGATGTCCACCCTCCACCCCAGCTACTAGTACCTTCTCATCCAAATTAACTTATATTCCTTATATCCATGTTATAATTAGTACATGATGTCTCCTCCAATAGAATGGAAACTCATTGGGGCAGGGGCTGCTTTATTTTTGTCTTCATATCTCTGGTCCCTAGCAGAGTTCCTGGCAATAAGTGCCAGCTGATTGAAACTTTGACATGCTTTCATGTCGATTGACTAAGATTGCACAGATTGTTCCTTTTTTTTTTTGAAGGCAATAAGGGTTAAGTGACTTGCCCATGATCACACAGCTAGTGTCTAAGGTTGGATTTGAACTCAGATTCTCAGTGCTGACCCCAGAAACAGCACTCTAGCCACTGCACCACCTAGTTGTTCCATATCACTCACATAGTAAAAAGCCAATCCAAGGTTTGAAGTCAAGTCTTATGATTTAATAAATATTGTATTGACTGTTCTTCTAAAATCTGTACTCATTCAGAACAGTTATATGGTGAATAATCCTATATTTCTACTTTTTATCCACCTGAATCTTTGTGACATTTGTTTTTCAATCAGAAAACAGTTATTTATCTGGGTGACTACAAATCTCTCTCTGATTTTTACTACCTGACATTTCTTCCTCTTCTATAATGAAAACTTAAACTATTTAAGAATAGTTTTACTCAAAGTTGCTTCTGAAATTTCAAAAATCGGAAAAGCAATTTTCTAAAGGAAAAGGTTTTTGTTTAGTTTTTTGTTGCTTTTTGGAGGAGGGAGGGCAGGGCAATTGAGGTTAAGTGACTTGCCCAAAGTCACACAGCTAACTCAGGTCCTCCTGAATCCAGGGCCGATGCTCTATTCACACACCATCTAGCCACCCCAGAGAAAAGTATTTTCTAAGGGTAAACTCTTGGTGATTAATTTCTGCTCTTCAGTTTTCTCATAGAATTCTAATAATTTTTCTGGTAGTTTTCTAATAGAATATTCTCAGTTTTTTAAAGAATGTGACATTTTACTAGATGACCTCTAATATCCTTTCCAGTTCCAAAAACTCTTTAAACCCGATTAGGTTATTTCAGATTAATCTCATTTCCATTTTTTTTGATAAGCTTTCGATGCCTTAGAATCTAAGGCTTAGATGTAGTATACCAAGATTTCAGCAAGATGTGTCAAAGTATCTTACAATACCATGGTAAACAAGACAGAGATATGGTGTGGGTGCTAGGCAGATTAAGAAGCAATTCAGTGACTGGATTCAAAGAATAGTCCTTCATACATACAAGGCAGTTTGGAGGGAGGTCTCTACTTCAGTGGCCCCTGGGGATTTGTCTTTGGCCCTATTCTATTTAACGTTGTTACCGCTGACTTAAGTGAAGATAAGGAAAGCACACTTAACAAATTTGTGGATAACACAAATTGAGAAGAATAGTTAATATTGACCATAATAGAATCAGGATCTAAAATGTTCTTGACAAGCAAGAACAATGTGCTTAATCTGACAAAAGGATTAATAGCAATAGAAATAAAAGCCTGCATTTCGTTTTTGTTGTTTTTTTTTTAAATCAACCACATAAGTACAGGGTGTGGGAGATGTATCTAGACAATAATTCAGGTGGAAAAGACACCTGGGGTGTTAGTGGATTGCAAGTTCAACATGAGTCAACAAATGTTTTGTGGTAGCCAAAAAAAAAAAAAAAAAGCGGATGGGATCTTGGGACACAAATACAGATTCACGGTGCTTTTAATGAGGGAGAAGTAGTTCTACGGGGCCTTGCTGTGGTCAGGCTATATCTGCAGTATTGTGTCCAATTATAGGCACCACATTTTAGGAAGGAAGTTGATAAGTTAGATGTTCAGAAGAGGGCAAACAATTGAGATGGGTCTTGAAGCCATATCAATACAAGAGGAACTGACGTCTAAATAGGACTTTAAGATTTGTTACTGCACTTTAATGCATTATCACATTTGATCCTCATGATAGCCCTGCAAAATAAGTAGAACAATTGAGAAAACAGAGGCACCAAGAATTTCAGAAACATGCCTGTGGTCATAGAACTAGTGATTGTCAAATGTGGGATAGAAACCCTGGTCTCACCTACCTGCACATCCAAAATTTTCCCTCTGCTGAGAATTGGTTAAATGATGTTCAGTTAAAAGAAGAGAAGATTGGGTGTGAATATGATTGTTTCTTTCAAGGCTCTTAAGAATTCTCTGTCACATGGAGCAAGTATTAGACTTGCTTTGCTTGGACTCTAAGGGCAGACGAAGGAATCAATGAATCAAGTCACCAAGCATTTATTGAGCTATGTGTCAGGCCCTATTCTAAGCACTGGGGATGCAAGAAAGGCAAAAACAGTCCCTGCCTTTAAGATGCTCACATTCAGGGGACAAAACATGCAATAACTATGCACAAACAAGATATTGATAGGATAAATTGGAGATGAGCTCAAAGTGAAGGCACTAATATTAAAGGGCATTAGAAAAAGCTCCTTTCAATAGGAGGGACTTTACCTGGGATTTGAAAGAAGCCAGGGAAATTAGAAGGTGGAGATGAGGAGAGAGCACCTTTCATGAATGAGGGATAGAATCAGGAGATGGAGTATCTTATTCTAGGAATAAGAAGGAAGATAAATTTATTCTTTCATGGCAAGAATGACAAGAACAAACTTATAAACATTCCCCCCTACACTTGGAATTCCCTCTACACCCTCTTGGACTCTGGGAAGGAGAGGGAGATCAGGTCCTTAGTTTAGTTTATTTCCTAGATAGCATTAGTCCCACTAAGTTTCAAGTCTAAAACCCCACACTGGACTTGCATCCTGGGACTTTGGCTTCTCCTAGGCTGGTACAACATCCTGCCTAGATTCCTGGGCTTTAAGGGAGAACTCCCAGGTCCAAGAACTCCCTACATTTAAAACTGAAAAGGAAAAACAAAAGAAGACCAAAAATCCATTGTGTAATATCGTTTTGGGCTATACATACTTTATTTTGCATCAGTTTATACAAGTCTTTTTGTATTTCTCTGTATTCTGTATGGGACCAGCTATTTTCACCACCCACGTAGAAGGAAAGACTGTCTAGTTGGAACAACAGGGCACTCTGAAGGAGGCAGCCAGTGTGGGACCCTGGCAAAGTCAAATCACCCCCCCCCACCATCTTGTCTACATCTGCCCTAACATCTTGTTGGAGACAACCCAAGACCCTGAACCCAAGAGTCTTGAGAATAGTTATGTCATCTAGGCCAAAGGTATCAAGCTCAAACAGAAACAGATCTTTGTGAGGTCATATTGACTTAGAAAATAAAAAATTAATATCATCTATGTCATATTGCATATAAATTTTGTTACATATTTCTCAATTACATTTTATTCTAGTTCCAGGGCACTAAGAGTTTTGTGGGCTGTGAGTTTGACACCTCTATTCTAGGCTATTAGACAGCTCAGCACCTATGCTGTCATTGAGGAGAGAAATCATTCCTGAGAAAGGACCTGACTGCCTTCCTCATCACCACCAACAACAGCATGTGGCCAATTGCTACCAAGAGTAAATGTAGGGGCCTTGGAGGGGTGGCAGGCTTCTCAGACCACTCCTTACTCCTACCCCTCATAGACATTGCTCATGGAAAAAATTCCTATAGACAAGAATCTAGCCATCTCTACTAACTGTCACTTGGCTGCCATCCAGAGGAAAAGCAAGCAAGCCTAAGTGAAATAGAGAGGCACCATGAGGGAGATAAAGAAGAAAGTACATGCCAGGCCAATCAAACCACCATCACTTTGACCACCACCTTCCCTCAGACCCTAATAAAAACAACTCAGAGTCTTGAATCCAAGAGTTTTTGGAGTAGAAATGCTTCCAGCCCAGAGTTGAATAATTCAGCATCTGAAACTAACAAGATTTTATTAGTGGAAATGGAAAAGATGAAGCATTAACATCTGCTTTGTCATTGCACCCTAAGGCCCATGGGACTTTACTATCTGACTTGCGACTGAAAGTTTCTATGCGTGTTTTCACCCGCATTAGAATGTGAGGTCCTTGACGACAGGGATTGTCCTACATTTTTATTTGGATCCCCAGCACTTAGCATGGTGCTTTGCACATAGTAATCATTTAAATGAGTACTTTATTCATTTATTCAGCATATTCAGCATTTTTTTACAGCATAGTAATATTCTATTATATTTTTGTAACCACACTTTGTTAAGCCACTCCTCTACTGATGGACATCTGCTTGACTTCCATTTCTTTGCTACCATAAAAAGTGCTGCTATAAATATTTTGGTGTATGTGGAGCTTTCCTTTTTGTCAATAACCTCTTTAGGTTATATGCCTAGTAATAGAATCTCTGCATCCCCAGGGAATAGATATTTTAACTATTTGCATAGTTCCAAATTGTTTTCTAAAATTATTGTATTAATTAGTAATATCTTTGTCTTTAAATAATTAATAATATTTAATAATTTATATTTTATATCAACTATATTGTATCATTATGTCAATAATAATGTATAAATAATAAGATAATAGATTATCTTCTTAAACAGTTTGTAGTCTAGGGCTTCCAAAGCTGCTCTGGTCTTTTACTAGATCTTAAATTAATCCTCCCAATAATTACAATCAATACACCCAGAATTTGGCTCCTTTTAAGGAAGATTGTGTAGGTTAACTGAAGACATCTAAGGAAGAGGGGCAAGGTTATCAAGATCATCACCAAGGAGTCAAGTAAACCACTAACACCTGTAGGGGAAAGGTCCACAGTCCAGGTCCATGTCATAATCATAAGAGAAACAAAGATATAGCCAAAATCTAGAGCTGTATAGAGTGCACAGGGTTCAGGTCTTTGGTCTGGTGATCTTCAGGTAGTGCTAGGAAGAGTAAAGAGGTTCAACAATGGGCCTGCAGTAAGGCTGTTCCTCTGTTCCCACCTTCAGCTATTTTTCACTTCTAATCAATATAGGAGATGTCTGGGGTCTTCCCTGCACCAGAAGAGCATATCAAACCCCCATCCTGGGGGCTGCATGCCAATCCCCACTCTGACCTGACACTGAGGCCACAAGCCGACACCTCATGCTACAGCTCCTTCATGCACTAGGATACCTACTAGAAAACCTGGGGTTGTTTCCTGAAGCAACAGTGAAAACAGCAAGGGTCAGGGTTTTTATGGGGAAGGAGGCTCTTTGGCTTGTCACATCTGATATTACAAGCAAGGAAGTGCTGATTAGCAATTTTTCATGGGTGATGGAAGTTTCTATCATGGTAGGCTTCAAATATAGCAGAATCCAGAAAAAGGAATGAGTTCTAGGGAAGACAATGAAGCATCTAGAGCAGAGAGAGTCTGTCACAGGGGTGGTGGGTGGTGGGGGAAGACCTCCCCAACTATGTTTTTCCAGACTATCATAAAAGTCAACACCCAGAAAGTTAATTATTTCCTCCTAGATACTATGTCTTCAATTAATCTAAGCTGCAAATAAATGGGAGGAGAAATTTGATTTTGGACACTAGCTCAAAATATTCTCATTAGTATATTTAACAGAGAGAATCACAGACTATCTGCAATGGCAAGCACAGAAGTAGCTCACACCTTGTTTCAGCTATTGAATTATCACCTTGTTTCAGTTCAAGTTTCTTTTGAGCCTTTGTATCAAGTCTGCTAAGAAACAGAACATGTGAACCCCACAATTTGTGAACCCTAGAACTCATGAACTCCTGCAACAGGAAGGGGAAGAGCTAATGACCATATATAAGGAGAATTTCCAGGCTAGAGACAGAAATCTGAGAAGAGGACTCTTGTGGTCACAGAGTCAGGAAGGAGAAAACTTATGGTATCCTGGCATTCTGTTTGTCTGCTCTGTCTGTGTTGATGTTTGTTTGTGATACTTTATACAGAAGCCCTGGGACCTTACTGGAAGCCCTGAAAGAGGATTTTCTAGTTGTATGTTTACAGAAGTCCTGGAGGAGAGTTTTGGAGGTCCTGGGACTTTACTGATGATTTGTGCTGACCTCTTGGACCTTGTTTGTGGGTCTGTGTTGATTTCTATGTTGATGATTTGTGTTGAGTTCTCAGACCTTGTTGGTGGGTCTGAGTTGATTTCACAGGCAGATAGTGAATTGATGATGGTGCTGGCAATGTGCGTGAATATTATTGTGGTTCTGTCAAGCTTTGTCTTCCCAGAAAAAGGAACTGTGAAGGACTTGAGGTGGACTGGACACTGTGAACTTCAATATGGGATGGGAACTGGATGAAGAACTGCACAAGGAGCTGGACAAGGAACTGGGAGCTGCCTGCCTTTGAACCCATGTGACAGTTGCAGCTGGGACCATGGAAGAAGAACCATGGAAGCTGAGAGCCAGCCTCAGGTCAAGCTGAAAGAAGACTTTACTTGGATACTATGCACTGACTGAGAAGATTATGATTTACTGTGACTTAGGGGTGGAGAACTTTGACTTTTGTACTTTGTGACTGAATTAAGGATTTCGTGATTGACTAAATGATTGCACTTTGTTGAAAACTATGTGACCACTTTGGTAAAAATTATGTGGCCATTTTAGTGATAAGTTATTGAGTTGTAACATGGTGAATGATTTATTTTGATTTTCTGTGAAAAGTTGTAACATTGTGAATGCTATATTTTGATTTTCTATGAATGTTTTGCTCTGATTTGTTATTGAATAGAAAGCTCACTATATGATATAATTAGAACCTTGAAAGCTGTTCACTGTAGCAGTCCTCTGCAAAGCTGCTCATGCCTGACTGTACACTATCATGGTTGGAAGGCCTTCAGAGGCCATCTAGATTCATGTGTACCTGTACAGGAATGTGTCCTATAACATCAAATGATTATCATTTGAAATACCTCTAGGTGAGGAGCAGCACACTGTGTCCCAAGAATGTATTCCTTTTCTCCTCAAATAAGCTTTTAAAATAAAAGTTTTTATTAGGAAAACATCAATTCTTTTTTTTATAAGATAGGGATGGATTCTTTGGATGAAGAGGAGGGATATAGGAGAAGAGGAGAATCCGGGCTACATAAAAACAAAAGATATCGACAAAAATCTACTTTTTAAGGAAAAGAAAATATCTAAGCTTAACATTAGTGATGCTAAACAGTTTCTAAAGGTGATACATAATTTTTGACAAGCCTTAGAGAAATATAATGATATTTCTAAGTCATTAATATTTTATTTATGTCCATGATGATTTTATCTAACCCTTGTTTTCCTTCAGGATTGAGTAGAACTAATTCTGAATCTTTAAATTTATGTTCCAAATCTTCCTGGAGAGCAAGCTCAGCTATAGCACACCAGGGGTCAAAGACCCCACAACCTTTTTAAAAATTCCTCTTACTAAGATTTTTTTTTAACTCCCAGTGTACTACTTATCAAAGGAAAGGTCAGCATTTGCCCTTCTAAATTTTTTGCTCTCAACCTCTGCCAGTTCTTCTGAGGTAGGTAAGACAATAATCAACAAATAACCCACCAAGAAAAGATACACAACATTGTGAGTGTGGATAGTAGAAAATTCACTGATATAAAAGTCATGAAAAGTGGATTTTAGTTCCAGCTCTCCCATTTAGTAGCTGTGTGACCTTGAGCATATTATTTCATTTCATTCCTCTTTTAGAAAATTAAGAGTCTAGGTTAAAGTCATCTCCAATGTTCTTTTCACTTCTACCATTCTATGGTTATTTGAAGGTGCTAGTCTGGGTAAAATTCAGTCATTGTCCCTTTACCTCTCAGAAGATCTCTCTCCAAGTAGCCTCTTCCAGGCTTTCATTCCCCTATCTCAGGAATATCTCTGGATTGATTTGTACTAGTTAATCATGCAATCCAAGCCTGTCCAAAGTGGAAGGGACCTCAAAAGCACAAATACAAATCATACTTGATCCCTTCCTTACCCATAACTGGCCATCCAACCATTTTCCAATGACTCCGATTGTTTAGAAATTTTTCTTTGCATCAAGCTCAGCTCTTACCTTTACTTCTTTTTTATCCATTGTTCATAGTTCAGGTCATTTTGATCAAGCAAACAAGTCTAAACTCCCTTCCATGTGCCTGTCAAATTCTTGAACATCCCTATCATGACCACACCTCTCCTCCACCCAATATTTCCCTCAGATTAAAAATCCCCAGTTACTACAATCTTTCAGTAATTATTAGTCATAAGATCAAATAGTCAGTGATATAACTTCAAGTGACAAAAATCTAAGCTTACTAGTAACAATCTGTAAAGGAAGCCAACAGGATATAATCATTTTAAAGAGGAAATATAAAGTGCTCTCTCCAGGTGGTATGGGTGTGGCTCTTTCAGAAGACAGTGATGAATTGGATTTCACAAATCCTTTTATGCCCCAAGCTTCAATGATTCTGCAACTTTAAGGGTAAAAAGTTGGGCAAATTATTGTTTTGAGTCAACAGGTTAAGTCTCATCACCAAGTCTTTGATTGGACTAAAATTGGAAAGCTCAGAAGGGCTAAGATCAGGGAGAAGGGTAAGAACTTTTCAGGGCTGGCACTAATACATTTATACTATGGCTCAAGAATAGGAAGCATTTATGCCAATAAAAGACAATTTTGGGAAATCTATCCATCATTTTCAGTTCCCTGATTTTTGTGGTAATGTTTTACTGATCTGATTGTATGATATTTATATATAAATAGGGTATATGTGTATGTATAAAGCTCTGATGACTACACACATATACATATACACACATATATTTGTGTATATGTATGTGTGTATATAAAATATTCACATATATGTATCTATGTATACATGTGTATGTGTATAAAATCTTGACCTTTTAAATTCATTTTTTGTCTGCTCAGAATTTCTCCAGATTACTGAAAAACTAGTTGGGAAAACTAAATTTGACACCAGATTATTTAACTACAAACAAATTCAAAGGGTAAAATCATAGAATTTAAACCTAGAAGTTGTCTAAGATGTGCATTCCCATTCTCATTTTACAGATGAGGAAACTAAAGCCCAGAGGTACAAAGTGATTTGTTCATGATCAGACAGTGGTTATTGCCATAACTGGGACTATAACTCATGCCTCCTGAGTTTGTCCTGTAACCAGACCACAATAATATATTAATAAAATCATAATAATAACAATGTAGCTTTCTAAAGTTTGCAAAGCACTTTATATACATGATGGTCACCACAATCTAGTAATTAAGCTTACAAGTATCACAAGTTCTGTCTATAAATGAGGACACTGAGGCTGAGAGAGAAGTTAAATAATTTGCCTGTAGTCACACAACTGATAGCAGAGGCATGATTTAAACCTATTTCCTGATTCTAGCCATTTCACCACACTGATCCTAATAGGCAAGTATTCCGACTTTGAAGACATATAAGAAAGAGACATATCGTGTCAAGAACATGGCAAAAAAAAAAAGGCCTAACGTAGTAGGAAGGACTGAGTCTTATGATCTAATTCACATCATGTTCAAACATTTCAATTTCATAAGATTCTGTGCCAAATCATTCAAACCCCTAGGTGGCAGTAAAGCTACGCACAAGCAGCAGCCACAGCATTTCCCTAGAGATTTCATTGCTGGGTTTTATTTTCTTGGGTCATTTTAGCGCATTTCCCCCCTGCATACTGATTTACAAGCCAAAGCCTGGGCTTGTCTCTGAGTCACCACCTCTGCATTCTCCTGATACTGTGACCATAGTCCCTGGCAAAATTGTTTATCTTCTGAGAATAAATCTAATCTCCCAATTATACAGAGAATTGATAAAAATATATACTTCCCAATAGACAGATGATCACAGATTTGGTATAGTTTTCCAAAAGAATTGTGAACTATAAGTAGCAATATGGAAAATTCTTCCAAATAATAAGAGAATTGCATATTAACATGAGCCTGAGGTTTTACCTCACACCAGGAAATTGGTACAGGTAATACAGTATAGAAATAGTCAATGTTGGAGGGTTTATTGGAAGACAGACCCACTGATACTACTAGTAAAGCTCTGACCCCACTGCTAAGCAAAGACACCAAGGCAGTCAAATAGAGGAACAAAAAGTCTTATGCGTGCCAAAATATTGATATAAGCACTTTTTGCTGTTGCAAAGAAATGGGATGCAGGGAAGTAGATGCCATTTATAGGGGACTGGCTGTACAAATTGTGGCACATGAATGTAATGGAATATCATCATGCCATAAGAAACAATAAATTTGGGAATTCAGAGAAACAAGGGAAGACTTGTATGAACCAACATAAACTGAAGTAAAGATAATCAGAACAATACAGAAAATGAGTGCAATAATGTAAATGGAAAAAGAAAAACATGAAAAGACAGCCTTATTTTGACTATTCATAGTTACCAGTCTTGGTCCCAGAGAAAAGATAAAAGACGCCTACTTAATTTCAATCCAGATGTAGGTCATTACAAGTGCAGAATGTGGAATAAACTGTCAAACTTTCAGACAAAGTTGCTGTCAGTTGGTTTTGTTTAACTATTTTTCTTTGCTTTAGAGAGGACTAAAAGACAGTGTGGGGTAGGAGTATAGAGTGAGGGAAGCATATTTGCAATTTATCATTCGAGATGAAAAAGCTTCAAAACAACTTATTTTTCAAAAAAAATAAACAGATTTTTTAAAATCTGTTCATCTTGCTCCTCCCTTACTCCCATCAATTTTTGTTCCACCTTTCAGAGAGGTTGTATGTGGTAGTAGGAAGAACACTGGACTTGTATACAGGAGATCTGGGTCCAGATCCTCACACTCTCACACTAACAAGTTATGTGGTCCTAAACAAATCACTTCACTTTTCTGAGACTTTTTTTTTCTCATATGGAAAGTAGACATCTAACATTAAACTATCTACCTCATAGCGCTGTTGTGAGAATGGCACTTTGGGAACCTAGAACATCAAAAATACACAAGTTTTATTGGTATGATCTTCTATTTAAACTCCCACCTAAATTTGCTTCCTCCCTCCCCTTAAAGTTATCACTTTAGCTCCTGGAGATGACTCTGGACCTATTTCTCTACCCTATTCCCTGTCCCAACTCACCTAGTAGGTACCTCATGTGACAGAAAGCTGTTCTGAGCTCACTGTCAGGAATGAGCTCACTTTCAGATGGGAAAAGAGCTGCTAAAGTGATTCAGACAAAGGCTTACTTGGTTATTTATTCATCCCAGGAGAATGTGTGCTTTAACAAGGTGTAAATCCTGAAGGAGCTAAAAGAAATGAATTTCTAGAAGAAAGAGAAATTGACTTAAGGACCAGAAGACCTAGATTCTAGTTTGGTCTCAGGGACGACCTAGCTTCCAATCCTGCCCCTGTCAATTACGAACTATTGCCCTTGGGCAACTCATTTAACCTCTTTGAGCCTAACTTTCCTTATATTTAAAATGAAGGAGGTAGCTAGAAGGGCGAAATGCACAGAGTGCCAAAACTGGAGTCAGGAAGACCTGAGTTCAAATCTGGCATCAGAAACTTATTAGTTGTATGACCCTAGGCAAGTCACTTAACCCTGTTTGCTTCAATTTCTTCATCTATAAGGTGAGCTAAAGAAGGAAATGGTAAACCACTAGAGTATCTTCACCCAGAAGACCCCTAGTGGGGTCACAAAGAGTCAGATACAACTGAAACGACTATATAATAACAACAGGGCTAGATTATAATAGCTAGCATTCATATTGTGCATTAAAGTTTGTAAAGTGCTTTACAAATATAATGCTATTTGATCTGCACAACCCTGGGAGGTATTTGCTATTATTAGTCCCCATTTTACAGATGAGGAAACTGAGCCAAACAACGGGTTAAATGATTTGCTCAGGGTCACACAGCTGGTAAATGTCTGAGGCTGGATTTGGATTCAGATCTTTCAGATTCCATGGTCAGCATTCTAACTAATGCACCAAGCAGTTTCCTCTAAGGCAGCTGTAAATCTATGAACCTATGAGTTAACATCCTCATCTAATCCTGAACAAGTCACTTTAGGTCTCTAGACCTCAGTTTCTTCATCTGTAAAATGAAGGAGCTGGACAAGTTCTTGATTCTATGACTCAGTTCAGCAAGTTTTTATCAAGTGCCTAATTTGTGCTCAGAACTGTACAAGGCCCTAGGGTACAAAGACAAAATGAGTACATGCCCATCTCCAAGGAGTTTATGTACCAGAGTGTTGGGGGGGAAAACATACAGATGATTCTAATATTAGAATTCCAGACATTCTTATACTAATTCAGTAATCATTTATTAAGTGCCTGCCACATTCAAGGAGTCAGTGACAGGATGATGAGGGAGATATTTTTGAAGAAGAGAGAATGTTGCCTGTCATAACACAACTTGGTAGGAAACTACCCCATCTATATATGTAAGGCTGACTTTGACCATAAGGACCAGGGTAGAATCTAGGTATCTCCTTTCAGGCCTCTATCTGGAAAAGTAGTGTTGAAGAGTTCTTTTCCTTTGTATTGGACCCCCACAGAACTTTGATCCTCATTATCCTAAGTATAGGGATAGCAAAATTCTATGGTGTGTTGTTTTAGGATTATTTGTGAATGTTTATAAAGGAAAGTGGTGAAAGGACAGGATAACCTTATTTCATTTTCAAGAGGCTTGTTAGAAAGAGTAAATCAGAGAAATATCAGAGATTGAGTATAATTAGACTTTAGGAAAGCATTTGGTAGTCTCTTATGTTTTCCTTATGGAAAAGGTGAAGACACATTGGTTAGAAAGATAGTAATATTCATATACTTATAATGACATATAGTTAAGTGCATTCAAGACTCATCAAATTGCTGAACTTAAACAGTTGTAAACAGGTCAATGTCAATGTAATAGGAGGTTGATAGTGGAATACCTTAGGGAACTCTTCCTTAATTTAGTTCTATTTCATGTTTCTGTCAATGAGTTGGTCAAAGGTTTAAATCGTATCCTTGTCAAATTTGCACTTTGCATTGAGAGAGACAGCTATCTCATTGGATGGTTGATTCAAGATCCAAAAAGATCTTGACAGTCTAGAATGATGAATCGAATCTAAAAATATAAACATAAGAGGGATAAATATAAAGTCCTACATGTGGGTTCCAAAAAGTCCAAATTTAAAACTATGGGATAGGGGAGGCATGACTAGACAACAATGTGAAAATAATCAGAGGATTTTAGTGAACTCCAAGCTTACAACAAATCACCAGTATTGTATGGCATTCAAAAGAGTCAATGCTATTACTCTAGTTTGCATTGAGATAAGATGTCCAAAATGGACTTTGAGGAAACAGATCACAGTCATAGAATGGAGACATGACATAATAGTCATTGGGGTTTCAATTGTACAGAACTCTGCTAGATTACACCATTCACTCTAACAAAATAGCAGGGAGTGAATTATTTTCTTGCTTTAATAACAATTTAATTCTTCAAAAAGTGGAGAAAGTGAAAAGGGCCAACATTACTCTAGTCCAATTCTAGCCAATAAGAAGAAGCTGATCGCCTAAAGTAGAAATGATGAAAAGAATAGGATAAAATAAATATTCAATCATGAAGTTAGTAATCAATAAGCAGTGAATAGCTGTGCATAGTCTTTTGCTGACCTTTGATTTTTAGAGACTTCAAAGAGTTCAGAAAAAGGTTTGGAAAGATAAAATTAAAAAGGGTGGTTGGCTCAAGAAGGGTGGCATTCTCTGAAATTTCTGACAAAATAAATATGAATGATTGCAACAGGGAAGAAAAGAGGTCCCCTGTCCAAAGAGTCTAATGACAATTAACAAAGAATTCATTGATGACCAGATTTTAGAAGAAATGTGCAGAAGATGGGTATGAGTAGATAAATGAGAATGAATTCAAAAGAGCTCCATAAGACTCACATTAAGAAAGCTAAAATACAGATTCAGTTGATGCTAACAATGAATGCTAATAATAGAAATGATTTTTTAAGCAACATTACAGGCAAAAGGAAGATCACAAAAGGACTAGGACCATTGCTGAAAGTAGATGAGATGATGACAGAAAATAGAGAGAAAGTAGAATAGCAACTTTTATTTTGTCTCTATATTCTTATATAATGGGAGTCTGACACATATGCATATTCCATCAATTTGCTAAAATGGTACCGTGCTAGAGAGCTGCTTCTGGGAGAATTATGAGGACTATATCGTACAAATAGGGAAATTCAAGAGTTAACTATAGTATATGCTAATTTTCTAGAGTAATAAGCAGTCAAGGGATATTTCCCCACCAAAAAAAAAAAACACAACCTCATTTACTAATATTTTTTATTTTTATTTTTATTTTTTTTGCATTTTGGAGGCCAGGGAGGCAGGGCAATTGGGATTGAGTGACTTGCTCAAGGTCACAAGGCTAGTAAGTGTTAAGTACCTGAGGTCAGATTTGAACTCAGGTCCTCCTGACTCCAGGGCTGGTAATCTATTCATTGTGCCACCTAACCACCCCCTACTAAAAATTTTTAGAATGTTAATGAATAATAATTAATTAGAAAGTTCTTCATAGTCAAATATGAAAAGGAAGTTTTCAGTCTTATACTTCTATCAAGCAATCAACAAACATATATTATCTATTTACTATGTGCCAAATAATGTGCAGGTAAAGATAAAAAGAAAAAATAGTTCCTGTCCTCAAAGTGCTTACATTATAATGGGGGAAAATAATATGAACATAAATCAGTACATGCAAAATAGATAGAATAGATGGAAAGAAGCCTTAGGGGGAAAGCACTAATAGTCTGGTGATAAAGAAAGGTAATCCTTAAAAAGTGACATTTAAGCTTAGTTTTAAAGGAAGCTAGTGATTCTCAGAGGGTAAAATAAGAACATTCTAGGCATTAGTAGTAGTCAGTGAAAAAGCACAAAAATGGGAAATGGAATGCTTCATGTGAGGAGTGGCAAGCTGTACAGTATGGCTGGACTGATATCAGTATGGACCTGATAGTCTGTAGAGAAGATCATTTTGTTTTTAAAAAAAGAAAACTAGGGGCAGCCAGGTGGCTCAGCGAGTAAGAGCACCGGCTCCAGTGTTGGGATGACCTGGATCAAATCCGGGCTCAGATACTCAGCACCACACCCAGAAATAATAACTGGCTGTGTAACCTTGAGCAAGTTACTTAACCCCGATTGCTTTAAAAAAAAAAAAAAGAAAACCAGAAAGATAGAAAAGTGTCAAGGTCTTAAACACTTATAGATCAAACAAGGGTATTTATTGTTGACCCAAGAGATAATAGGAAACCAGTGGAGTTTATCAAGGAGGCAAATGGAATGGTCAAGCTTGTACTTTAAAAAAATTTGCTTTTGCAGATTTGTGAAGCATAAATTAGCATGGGAAGACTTGAGGCAGGGAATCCAAATAGAAGATTATTGAAATAGAACAGATATGAAGTAGGGAGGTTATGAACTGGAATGGTGACCTTGTGAGTAGATAGAAAGTGATTTCTTGTGAGAAATGTTGCAGGGGCAGGAAATTATAAAATGCAGCAAGTGATTATATATGTGGAGTAGTGGAGAGTAAGGAATTGGGGATTATATTTACATTATGAACCTCAGTATCTGAAAGGATAGTGGTAGTTTGCACAGGAATGAAGAAAGTAAGAGGAGTGGTGGGTTTAGGGGAAAAGATAATGAACTCTCATTCAGATTTGTAGGGTTTGAAATACCTATGGGAAATCCAATCAGAAATGTCCACAATTGGTAATTCAGGAGTAGAGTTCAGAATAGACTAGGGCTAGATATTTAACCCTAGATATGTGCATAGGGACACTCATTGAACCCATGGAAGCTAATGAGACTACAAAGTGTGAAAGTATAGTAACAAAAGGGGAGAGGTCCCAGAAAAAAAAAACCCTTGAGGCACACACAGCTAGTGGAAGTGACATACAAGAAGAATTAGCAAAGGGATTGAGATGAGAAGTCAGGCAGAAAGGAAGAGAACCAGGGGAGAACATTTTCATGAAAACCTAGGAAGGAGAAAGTGTCCAGAAAGAGAGAGTTGACAGGTCAAATATGATGAAGAGGTCAAGAAGGAATAAAATTGAGAAAGGGTCATTATATCTGTCCATTTAAAGTACACTTTTAAAATAGCAAAAGATAGAAATGAAATAGTTGTAGACAATGACAAGATAAAGAATATGAGCACCCCTGTGAATAACTCATGTGCAGTGGAGGGAATAGGTAATAAGAGTTGCATAGGTTGGGGCGGCCAGGTAGCACAGTGAGTAAGACCACCGGCTCCAGTGTTGGGATGACCTGGGGATCGAATCCTGGCTCCAACACTTAGCACCCACCCAGAAACACCTGGCCGTGTAACCTTGAGCAAGTTACTTAAACCCACTTGCTTAGGAGCGGCCAGGTGGCTCAGCGAGTAAGAGCACTGGCTCCAGTGTCAGGATGATCTGGGGATCAAATCCTGGTGCAGATACTTAGTACCACACCCAGAAATAACTGGCCATGTTATTTAACCCCAGTTGCTTTAAAAAAAAAAAAGAGTTGCATAGGTTGGTGAGCTGAGACATTACAGTATCTTAGGAAACATCAATACAGATTGTTGATGAAGTATGATACTCACTTCATGATAGATACAAATTCTTGATTCAAAATGTGGATTAGATACACATTTTGGACATGATCAATGTGAGAATTTGTTTTGTTTGATGACATATAATTACAAAGTTTTTGTCTTTCTCAATAGAGAAGAGTGGCAAGAGAAAATTTAGTTTTGTTTATTGAAAAGAATAATTTTTAAAAATATGCATGTTCAAATCCCCTAAAAGGAGAATAGAAATCACATTGGAGAGGAAAACTCTCAGCCAGATACTCATCTCATTGAGAAAGAAGGAAGAATGCATTGGGGCTACTAAAATCTGAATTGGGTGGTAAATATGGATTGCATGAACCTGAAAGAATGAGAAGTTCATGGAATGATGGCAGTAGAGAGAGATTTTTGAAGTGGCAACGGTGAACAAGGATTATTGTGACTTCCCAACTGGAACCAGTGAGTTGGGAAGCATGTGTAGAAGTGAAGTTAATACTGGAAAGGGTACCCGAGAATGTGGTATTATCCATAGTGAGCCAGGTCTTAGTGAGTGACAAAAGGATAGAACCAAAGAAGAAATAGAGTAGGCTGAAAGGAAGTTTGTTAATTATGGACCAAGAGTTCTACAGGGGATTGGATCAGTTGAAATAGTGGAGAGTTCTCAAGTGGTATTTGAGGAATAGAGTTGTTGGATGAGAATGAGGGATCAATCATATAGCTGTGATGGAGAAAGGATTTCAGCTTTGGCATTTGGGGGAATGGGGTGAGAAAGATTCACGAATCAATTATTTACAATAATTCAATCACTTATAAATAGGTGACATCTTACATCTGTTGCTCAAAACTAGAATGCTACCATAAATGTGGAAAAAAAAAGAAAACAATAATTCCAGTCTTATGGCAAAATTTAAAGTTTAATCTTGCTCACAAACTCATTGAGTTATAATTGAACCTGGGTTGTGAAGGGAATAAGAATTCTACTACTAAACCATCAGGATAAAGACTGCAATAGTCTTATTGTACTCCCCCAAATTATATCTGAAGCACCACATTCAATTGTGGGCACCACAATTTTAGAAAGAAATTGACAAGCTTAGAGTATATCTTTTAAAAAGTAATGAAGGTTGTAAGGAGACCATGCAACACAAAAATAATCTATAGTGAATAGAGTGCCAAGCTTGGACTCAGGAAGACTCAAGTTCAAACCCTGTCTTAGACAGTAACTGTGTGACCCAGGGCAGATCATTTAATTTCTCTATGCCTCAGTTTTCTATAAAATGAGGAAATTGAACTTGATGTACTCTGAGATCCCTTCTAACTGTAAAGCTGTAATATTATGGAAAGTTGAAGGAACTAAGAATGGCAAAGTCAAGGCTTAGAGAGGACATGATTGCTGACTTTACAAATTAGAAATGTTGTCATGTGAAAGAGGGATAAGATTTGCTCTGGCTAGCCCCAGAGAGTAGAACTAGGAGAGATGATAAGAAGTTGAAACATTTTTGGCTCTATGTAACAAAAAAAACTTTTTTATTAGAGGCATCCAAAATTTGAATGGGCTGCTTCAAAGAGTAGTGAGCTCCCCATTGCTGAAGACCTTTAAAATATGGCTATATGATTACTCATCAAGGATGCTGAAGAAGGGAATTGCTATTTAAGTATAGGAATGATGAGATGAACAAAGCATTTATTAAGCACTTATTATGTGTAAAGCACTGTGCTAAATGTGAGGGATGACCTCAGAGGTCCTTTCCAATTTTGAGATTTCTCTGATTCGAATAGTTTCCTCATTGAAAAATAGCAAGAGAGCTGCTAGGTGGTGCAGTGAGTAAAGTGCCGACCTGGAGTCAGGAGGACCCAAGTTCGGTTCCAGCCTTAGACACTTAACACACACACACACACACACACACACACACACACACACACGACTAGCCGTGTAACCTTGGGCAAGTTACTTAACCCCAATTGCCCTCCAAAAGACAAAAAAAACAAAAACACAAAAATGGGGCGGCTAAGTGGCACAGTGAGTAGAGCACCGGCCCTGGAATCAGGAGGACATGACTTCGGATCTGGCCTCAGACACTTAACACAAAAACCAGCCGTGTGACCTTGGGCAAGTCGCTTAACCCCAATTGCCCTCCAAAAAGCAAAGAAAAAAAATAGCAAGGATACTGTAAATGTCTGTTTCGCATGGCTTAGTCATTTACTTACATGGAGGCATAGAGTTGGACTTAACGTCCTTTAATTCTATGGAAGCCAAAGGTATTCTTCATGATTGAGACTGATATATAGCTCTCTTACTTCCCACAGGACCATTGAGCATTTGCTTAGAGGCTTATGGGATAATCAGGACTTGTCCTTTTCCAAGCTGGCTTATTATCTTTGGAAAGTCTGCACAGTGGTCAGACACCTACATACTCTTGTCTTTATAGCCCAGACTCCTACCCATTTTGGGGAAGATGACAGCAAGAGTAAGAAAGATCTACATGTCCAAACCCTGGTTCTAAGGTGGTCACATTCTCCTTTAGGCTCTTACAGACAGTGGAAAATGTTGCTTGAACTTGACTAGATTATGCCAACACTAAAATAACTTGATCAGAGACCAGTGAGAGACCTCTGTCTCTGATGCTGACTTGTAGACTTCACCAAGAAACCTCACTCTTAGATTTTCACCTCCCATTTTCTCTGCTTTGTTAATGTTGTTTAGTCATTTCTGACTTTATGACCCCATTTGGGGTTTTCTTGGCAAAGATGCTGGAGTGGTTTGTTATTTCCTTCTCCAATTCATCTTACCAGTGAGGAAACTGAAACAAATGTGGCTAAGTGACTTGCCCATAGTCACACAGTTGGAGAATGACTGAGGCCAGATTTGAATTCATGAGTCTTCCTGACTCCAGGCCTAGCACTCTCTCCAACACTCTTGTCTTGGTTCCATAGCACACCAAGTAAGTGCTTGTTGTAAAGTAGTAAATTCATGTCAAGTGGCTGGTAGGACCCACTTTCTCAATCACAATCTTGCTTTATCTTTTTTCGTTTGTTTGTTTAATCCCTTGTCACCCAAACAAGATCTGGAGTTTAAAGTTCTAAGTCAACCCCACTAACTTCATGGTCTCTCTAGGCACAATAACATGAGAATTAACCAAGCTGCTCTGTGATGACCATCCCCACTTGGCTACTACTAGAGGTTCAATGGGGTTCTTTCTTCTAGTCCTATTTCAAAGCTCAGAAGACAACAGATGGTATCATTCAAGGATAAACTGGCTTTCTTTAGGGAAAGAAAGAAAGAAAGAAAGAAAGAAAGAAAGAAAGAAAGAAAGA
>NW_027186296.1:67568624-67596866 GCF_028583685.1 Petaurus breviceps papuanus | reverse complement strand
GAGGGAGGGAGGGAGGGAGGGAAAGAAAGAAACCTAGAAGTAAGAATAAAATAACAAACCATAACTTCTCCACAGTGTTGTCTATTCGATGTGCTTTCTATTTCATTAGATTGTCATAACAATTGTATGAGGTTAGAAGGATTGTTGTTGTTTGTCTTTCATTCTTAAAGAGGACTAATGACATCATGAGAGTAAGCGTGATGTCTTGACTTATGTGTGAATTAGATTTAGGTGAGGCAGAGCTCTGAAAAGTCAACAGGATTACTGAGAGGCAGCAGAGTATAGTGGGGAGAAACACTAGATTGAACATCAGTGAACCCTTCTGAAACCCTCAACTTCCAGTCACTTGGGCTCACAATCTTGGAGTTACCATGAACTCCTCATTCTCCTTCAGTCCACATATCTCTACATTTCTTGGATCTGTCCCCTTTTTTTCCAAATAGCCATAACTTCAATTTAAGAACTTATTATTTCTCACCTGAATTATAATATCCTCTTAATTGGTCTTCTTGCCTCAAGCATCTCCACTCTCTACTATATCCTCCATGCAACTGCTAATGTTATATTCCTCAGGCACTGCTCTAATCACCATGTTACTCTCCTACTTTATAAACCCTGGTGGTTCCGTTATCCTGCTAGGATCAAATCCAAACTCTCCTTTTTGGCATTTCAAGCCTTCACACCCTGGCTCCCTCTTTTCTTTTTAACCTTATTATGTATTACATCACTTTACACACTCTATGGTCCAGCCATATTGCCTTCTTGCTATGATAATGCCTACACTACATACTTCACAAGGTAGTTATGAGAAAAGTGTTTTATAAAATTTTAAAGCATATATAAGTGGAAATTTTTGTTGCTATCTCCATTTTTGTATATAAATAAATTGTGGATCATGTAAAGCAACTTGTCCAACATTGTGTGGTTAGTAATAGGAGAGGTCAAGAACAGATCCCTTATTTCCTATCCAAGCTCTTTCTGCATAAACTAAAAGAGCTATCCCAAGGAATAGAGTTTCTCATGTTAAGCTACCACAGGGAGCATTTGTGACCTCAGCTGATTCTGAAACACCTCATAAGAATTTATCTGGGGAAAACACCCTAGGTGATCCTAGCAGTGGTACCATGTCTTTCCAAAGAAGAATATATGCTTGGTTGTCTCGGGGTTGAAATAACTATCATGGAGCACCTGAACTGTAAACTTTTAAGAATAACTTTGTTGTAGGAGTGGCTAGGTGGCACAATGAATAGAGCACCAGCCCTGGAGTCAGGAGGACCTGAGTTCAAATGCATCTTCAGACACTTAACACAAAAACTAGCCAAGTCACCTTGGGCAAGTCACTTAACCCCAATCACTCTCCAAAAAGCAAAAAAAAGAAAGAAAGAACATAATTTTGTTACTTTTATCATTCTGCTCAGGGACAGGTATTAGTTTTAAAACCTGGCAGCCTGACACAGTTTCTAAGACTTGTTCCTTCTTCATCCCCCAAATACCAGTGTGACAGAAAGGGGAGGAAATCCTTGTGAACATCCAAATGAATCATTATTTGGGAAGGCATTTTTATCCCTTGTTAGAATGGTTTAATTTAATAAACTGCCTTATTTTAATTTCAGTGAATAATAGAATCCACCAATGACTCCTCATTTATTTATATTACACATCTCTCCTCAGCTTTAGCTCCATCCATCTCCCAGGTTTTTCCATTTGGTACACCTTTCACCCAAATTGTTAAGCATCTTAGTTACACCAAGAAAATATCCTACTGCCTCCATCTTCCCTCGTTTCAAGGATGCTTAATAATAGTAAGTGATGCTGAAGTAGCTCCTTAAGGTCTGCAAAGTGCATAATAGATCTCTCACTTGAGGCTCATAACACCTCTGGGATGAAAGGCTACAGATATAATTTCTTCCTATTTTACAGATGAGGAAATGGAGTCTGAAAAGGTTAAACAACTTGCCACAGATGACACAACTGGTGTGGATGGTGGCTATGTAAGTGGTAAGAACATATGAGAGATGTAATAAATATACAAATAACGATTTGAGAGAAGATTAGAAATATGGAGTAAATGGGAATGAGGAGTAAAAAATAGTACCAAGATTGCAATTTGAGGTGTCTGAGTGCATGGTTAGAAAGTTGGAAAGAGGGGCAGCCAGGTAGCACAGCGAGTAAGCACTGGCTCCAGTGTCAGGACGACCTGGAGATCGAATCCCGGGCTCAGACACTCAGCACCACACCCAGAAATACCTGGCCGTGTAACCTTGAGCAAGTTACTTAACCCCGATTGCTTAAAAAAAGAAAGAAAGAAAGTGGGGTTTTTTGGAGGGGATAATAATGAGTTCTGTTTTAGGAATGTTAGAGTCAAGATGGCTATCTATGTCTTACACTTACCCTTGATGAAAATCCAACCTGTATACCCAGCCTTACTCTTCAGGCCAAGGTTCACCAAAAGTCAATTTACCTAGAAATATAAGATGTCAGGGCAAAGTGAGGAAGGGGCACTAGGACTAAGGAAGTCTTGATTCTGAGGTAAATTCATTTTCCAGCCTGGAAATTCTTGTGCTTTTTACTCTAGGGTAGAGGTCAGTTAAAGAATTTAGCCAATTTGATGTCATACAGACAGAAACCAGTAAGTAGTTACATCTTGCAAGAAAAAATATGGGTAGCAAATTAAAGCAATTCTTATCACTCAGTTTAATGTTCAAGGGTTCCCCATTGCCAACTGAATTTTTAAAAAAGTCCTTGTATCCAGCTTTTAAGGTCCCCAAGTTCCAATCAGTTGTCAAGTTTTGTCCATTCTAACTCTACACTATCTCTCTGATTGATTCCTATTTCTCCCCTCACACAGCCTCTACTAAATTTCAGGCCCTCATTATCTCTCCCTGGGCTACTGCAATAGCTTCATAATTGGTCTCCCTGCCTCTGCCACTACCTTCTCCAATCCATCCTCCATACAGATGCCAAATTCATGTTCCTAAAACATAGAGATGACCATGTCACCCTTACCACTTTACCACTCAAAAATCTTTAATGGGTGCCAATGACCCCAGAGATAGAATTTAAAAATTAGAATACTGGCATTTAAACTTCTCCGTATTTTCCATATTCTTTCCCCCCTACCTTTCCAGTCTTGTTTCATTTTATTTCTAGTCCTTCAAGTTCAATGTGAGTTCCTCCAGTGTTAGAGTTCTCCTTTTATACATAAGTGCCAGGAGTATTTAACAGTCAGGACACACTTTTAAATTTGATTTGCACTATTAACAGTTTCTCCATCACTCTTTTCAATTTAGATAATCATTAAAATAGTAATTCAGGCTGTGATTCATCATGTTTCCTGATTTCAAAGATATAAATGTTCACAGTGAAAATTTAACAATCATCTCACAGAACATATGAGCTGGCTCACATGTCTGTTCATACCTCTAGCACCTGGCATGGTGCCTAGCATATAGCAGATGCTTTTAAAATGTTTGTTGATTGATAGGTGCATGCACTTTTTAATCCTTTTTTTTTAAAAGCAATCGGGGTTAAGTAACTTGCTCAAGGTTACACGGCCAGTTATGCACTTTTTAATTCTTATCAAACTGGCCTGATAGCTATTCCTTATATATTCATCTCCCACCTCCATACCTTTGCTCAGATGGTGTCCCATGCCTGAAATGCATTCCCTCTTCAACTGAACCTCACAGAATTCCTAATTTCCCTCAAAGCACATCTCAGAGATGGCATATTTATCTAATTTGCATGTGACAGAAAGGTGAGAAGGATAGTATTGGAAGGCAGAATCAGGATCCCTCCCCAAAACAAGAAAATATATTAATGGGCTCAAACAGACTAAATTTGTCATGATGAAAATTTATAGGGATAAATATAAAGCCACACATTTAGGTTCAAAAATTCAATTTCATAAGAATAAGATGAGGGAGACACAGGTGAACAATAATTCATCTGAAAAATATGTAGAACTTCTTAGTGTCTGCAATTCATTATAAGAAAATAGTATGAGATGGCAGCCAAAAAATGGCATTTTTGATTGAATTAGAAGAAGCTTAGTGCCCAAAGTTAGGAATGTGAGAGCTTCACTATGATCTGTGCTAATCAGAATAGATTTGGAATACGATCTTCATTTTTGGGTGGCCCCTTTTAGGAAGGACACTGATAAATTAGAAAGACAATAAGGATGATAAATGGCCTCAAATTCATTCTGTAGGAAAATTATTTGTTGAAATTGGGAAGTTTTAGCTTAAATAAGATAAAACATAAGCAGAATATGATGTTTGTCAAGTGTTTTTAAAAAGCATGTGGAGTAGGGATTGAATTTTGGAGGGTTTGTTTTTGGTTTTGTTTTTTGCTTTCCTTCAGAAGACAATTAGAAGCAATAGGAGAAAGTTTTAAAGACACAAATTTATGGCTGATATAAAGAGGAACCTTGTAACAACTAAAGCTATCCAAAAGTTGGGTACTATGCCCCACAGATTGTGGGTTTCCCTTTAATGGACATCTCCAAAGACAAGATGCCCAAGATGATTTGCTTCAGAAAGAATTCTTGTTCATGTATGGGTTCTACTAGATGACCTTTCAATTATGAAATTCTGTGATTCAATGAGATTATTCTGGTATGTTCCATCCTTGATAACACCATGATTATACTCTTTTTCTATTTAAATGCTAACAGATTATTCCTTTAACAAGATGTTTTGGAATTTTGCCAGAACAGAAATTCAAATTCACTGGCCTATCATTAACAGGTTGTACTCTCTTTTGCTTTTCTGGAAAATCAAGTTATTTGCCCTTATCCAGTCCTGTAGCACTTTTCCTATTTTCCAAGCCCTTTCAAAGGTCATTGAAAGCAATTTTTCATTCCCATATACCAGTTCTGCCAGTAATCTAGCAAGTAGCTTCTCCAAATTTGTTGACTTGAGTTCATTGAGAGCAGCTGAGTAATCTTACTGTCCCCTCATTAATCTTTCCTTTCTACTCCACATTTCTACATTTTTTGACTGCTTTTCCATTCCAAGGATAATTATCCTCAAAAGAGAAAAAAAGAAGGAAAACAATAGTTGAATAGTTCAGTCTGACTATCATCCCATCCACCTATAGCATTGATCCTAATTGATCTACCTTTTACATCCAACCTTGCTAAAAGCAACTAATCCATGGGGTGGCTAGGTGGCTCAGTGAATAGAGCACTGGCCCTGGAGTCAAGAGGCCTGAGTTCAAATCTTGGCCTCAGACACAACACACACAGGAAAAAAAAAACTAGCTATGTGACCTTGGGCAAGTCACTTCACCCCAATTGCCCTACCTTCCCCCCTCTAAAAAGCAAAAAATAAAAAATAAAAACAACTAACCCCACCAAAGGAAACCTTTAATAATTTTCTTTTGCATCCATTGCCAATCTCGGCTAATTCTTGAATTTAGTATCTTTCATAACCCAATTGCGTATTTATGTTTGTCCTCAATATCCTGAACTTGTTTCATCTTCTTTATGTGACTTTTAAAAGTATGACTTTATTAATGTTTGTTATATAGCCACGATATATGCAGTTCCCCCTTCCTACCTCATCAGATTAATTTCTGTGTGTGTTCAGAATTTTATTAGTGAGAATTATTCTTCTGGAACCATTAGATGGTTCTTTCTTTCCCTGAACTCTGAATAATTCAGGGTTCCTGTCAGATTATTTTTGGCTTTCCTAGTCTTCTCTACTCTAAAGTGTAAGTTGAAATGATCACCAACTCCCAAGGTAGTCATCATTTTTATTTTAGCAACCAGTTCATTCTTCCTGGTGAGAATCAAGTTGAGAATAGCCTATGTCTCACTGATTCTTCTACCTTTTGAATGATAAAATGATCATTAAGGCAAGTCACTGATATATCAGTGGCTTTGTTTTTTGAAAGAGAAAGAATTCCAGTGAACATTCAGACTTGTGAAGTCCTTCATAATTAAAATATCATGCCATGCTCTTCAATCCATTTCCCAAAGTGCTTTTCTAATTCCTTCATTGGTCCTGATGGTCTGTAGTATAATCCTACCACAATATTGACTCTTTTTCACCCTTCATTGATCCCCACCTAAATGTTTTTCACTATGCTTCCTCCTTCAGCTTCCTGCATTTTCTCATATGAATATACATTTTTTCCCCAAATACAATGTTATTCCACTTCCCCTCTTATTTTTTCTGTTCTTTTTAAACAATGTGTATTCTTCAAGAGCCATTTCAGGGATGAATCCTATTCCATCAACTCTCAATAATCTGACAAATTTGCTTCCCTATGTGGGAAAATGTAGTTTAACTTGTGCACTTCCATATTTTAACCAGGATTTCATAATCTTTAGCAATATGTTCCTTTAGGGAATACTATTTGTGCCCCTTATAAGGGTATGCTGCAGCTAGCTTGAACTGGGTCCCAAAAACCAATTGTCAAATTTTCAGTATGAGCATTTACACCTTGGAAATCAGCAAACACTACAAATCAGGATTTGATCTATCATTTTTTATGAATTAAACTTAAGAAAGTGATATAGAAAATGTCAATCATGAAGATTAAACTTAGAGCTTTGTTTTGCATACTTTTTTTCCCCTGGAAAGCCAGTTGTTAAATGTTTTTGTCAGCACATCCCTAATTAGAAATAAGCTGAAATGAATTGTGGTCTACTGAAAAATGGGATAGATTGATGACTATAATGCAGGGAGATTATAAATTTTGTTAATAGGACAAAAACAAGGGGAATTTTCTACTGATCTATAGACATAATAAAGGCATGAATGTGGGCCAACTGCCTTAGAGGGAAACAACATTATCTCCTTAGCATATCTGACTCAGTCACTTGCATGCCAAGACAAAGAGAATCTTGCAAGTGTCTAACCCTAGGTTAAATAACAACCAGTAACAGAGAACTTCAATTTCTCCCAAATTATAGTGGGTTTATATATGAAAAGACTGTCTTAGTGTGGTTCTACTCCAACTGACTTTTGTTAGTTTCAGTGGTGGCTAGGACTAAAGAGCTGACCCAATTCAGATTGGTTTTAGATCTTATTCCCTAGCCAACTAGAGCTGAAATGACCAGTAGGTGGCCCTAAAGATATAAGCCCAGAATCTGGTCACAGGGAAGAAAGTCCACCAGATGCTACATGCACCAGTAGCTGCCCCAAGACTAGTGGGACAACTGAGAGTACATAACTAGCAGATAAATATACCATATGCAAATCCTACATAATAATATGAAGTTATCAGAGGTCCTATAGCATGAGAGGTATGGACCTTGCTCTTTCCCCACAACAAAAACACGTGACCCCGACTATCTCTTGACAAATGAGCAGTTTAATAGGAGGTGGGGGCCATGGAATCAAGGCCCTACAATCCTAGAAAGTCAGTAAGTCTTACACCAGTACTAAAGAGTATGGTAGTTCTGTAACAAAGGCACAGAAATATGGCAAGAGCATGGCTTACTGGTTAGCTACTTACCCAGAGCTCCTTATATTTCCTTTACTTAGAATCAGGCTTTCTCCCAGAGTTTGGACCTGGCTGACCATGAAAAAAGGAGGTTAGTTGCCCAAGATGTGGGTGTTATAAGGTTGTGTGAACAAGGTGTCAAGGAGCTTTTGAGGGTGCTGGGAATAAGTCACTAAAACAAATTTGGTGAGTCAAGAGATAGACATGAAACAGAACTCTCTGGATCCTAAAATATGTACTCTACTGAACGTGGTCTTAGGTCAGATATTGGACATTTATTTAGCATCAAGGAAGTTATGCTTCCTTCTAATATTACTTGGGTTTTCCTAAAAAAAAGTTTGGTTGTCCATTTAACTTGGAAAAAGAATGAAACAAAATTTGCTGTCATATTAATATAGCTAGAATACTAGCTTTAAATTGTTCAGATCAGTATCTGGGTCTCATTTGCCTGACTGTCAACGTGGACCTAAGATTGCTAAAGTAGCATCCTGACCAGATGCATGTTCCTGGCCTTTCTCATGTGTGTCCTCCATGAAAAGAGAACCCTACCTAGGGCTTAGCCAATGATCTGTGCTCCCCTTAAAGAAAGTAGAAATCTAACCAAATCTACTGGTTCAATACTACTTTGTCCATATTTTGATCTTCCATTTGTTTGACTCCAACCCCTACTTGGGCCAATGGCATGAGCTTTCATTTGAAGCTGAATTTAGGTATCACTTATGTCTTGTGGTTCTGAACCTGGTTTGTTCTCTAGATTCTTAATCCTGCTCTTCCAATTCAAGTTGGTTAACTCTTTGTCTCCTGTTTTGGATTCTTACCTGCTGTTGTAATTTGTTCAGTATCCTAGCTGTGACTCATGTTCTCATTTTGCTTTCTTAAACTATGACCTCTGATAGTGGTTCCCTCCTATCAGATTCATGTGTGATCCTCTGCTTATAACACCTTATAATTGGCATCTGGGGCCACCTAACTCCTGCCTATAAATTCAGTCAAGCCTCCGACTTCAGTTCTGACTTTAGGCAAGTGGAATATAAGGAGAGTAACTAGCCAGTAAGTCAGCCTTGCTATGGCTCCATTCTCTAGAAATATTCTCAAGCAGTGACATTGGCAGATGGAGGAAGGGAAATAAAACAGAATAAAATATATGTAAATCTCATGACTGTTGCCTCCTTGGCAATATTCCAAACTTTCTAAAGGGATAAACATTATTTTAATGGAAGTATTGGTCCTGGCTCCATGCTTGAATATATATCTCCTCTTTTTGGCTTCTCTTAGGATATTCTAAGAATCAGTATTCTTGGACAGGCTGTCATCCTTTTTCTAGTTCAAGTCCTATCATTCTGCAATGCTTGTAATAGCATTAGCAAAAGCACTCTTAAGCAGGACACTTAGATTTTGCATGTATACCTGACCTTGGAAAAAGACCATGGCTCCCAACCAGAGGCCTCTTTCTAGATGCTTCAAAAAAAGTTGCATGTCATCTCCATACTGCTTGTGACATTTTGTACTAAGGGTCAGTATAGAACAGTCTTGATTTTAGCACAATGCTCTGTAAGCCTTAAAACAAGAGAGAGATACTGCAAAATCCAAGTACCCTAGAGCAAGACTTTAATGCTGATATTAGTGTCTGTGCTGTGGAACCCATCTTAAGGGAGAAATCACCTCATAATAAGATTATTTTGGTGTTTAAGTGGGGTGCAGGAAAAATAAGTCATATTGAATTGTGTTCCAGTGAGGTCCTGGGGTAGAACTGTTCTCACCAGACAGCTGCCTTCTCTGCAGTATGTTTTTGGATAGGTCTGGTATGTCACAACATGAAATCTGGCTGAAACATTGTCAATCTGTCTCCAAAGAGGATAGCAATGGATTAAGAAGATCTGAGACAATACTATCTTTCTGGGTTGTGTCATTGACTGATCCATGCACAGTGATGCACAGCTAATGTCACATAGCCCCCTTCCCAGGGCAGGGAGAGAAATGACAGGTGTAGGCACAGTATTAAAGTTACACACACAGGATTTCTGTGGCTATCTCAATATAAATTACCCATGCTCAAAGATTCCTCTTCCTGAGTAATTCAAGTTGAGTTCAGCCAGAAAAGAGTTAATAGGATGACACTCTGCCTATTACATACAAAGTACACATTTTAAAAAACCAAAACATCTCATGTTTTGAGTATAGATGAGTATAGATGGCATATCTCTAGAAACTATATTAAAGCTTAAAAATCACAATGCATAATTTACAGGAATAACACTCTGGTGTTTAGCATGGCAAAATAGAAACTGTTGCTTTGAAAAAACAGAAGATCTATCTTAAAGTGGAGAGGTTTTGTTTTGTTTTGATTTTTTTTTAATATGCTTCTCTGTCTAATAAATAAGGAGTTACTTCTGATTACCTTCTTTCATACATTTAGTTTGAATGGGGAGCATTTACATAAAGCAGTAAGGTATGTCTACCAAACCCTTCCTGTTCCCCCCAAAAAGTGGCTTAAGCAATAAGATCCTTAGAGACATCTAGACTTTGGGTATCGAAAGCTTAGCTATCTTTTGGGGATCTGCAGTGAGACTAAACATAACTGGGAGGAATAGGGGAGAATAAATGCAAGCAAAAGAAAAGAATTTTGCAGTCCTTACCAGTTCACAAAGCCTGAATCTGTTTTAGCTGTTCCCAGTTTTCTATCTCTTTTTCAGCTACACATTCAATTTACACCTCCACATTCAATTTCACGGCGCCTGGCTCGGTTTCTGCTGCTTCCAGCTCACTCTTTCCTCCCTGCTCCTATTGACACACTTACGTCTGCTTTTTCCCATGTTAGATTGGGGATACCCTTTTGGGATGCGTGATATGACGGGAGCTGGGGCTTTCTAAGGGCTGGAAGAATAGGGAAGCATTATTCCAGGTAGTTCCCCTGGATATTTACAAGAGTGCTCTCTTCCTGAGAGGTTTGTGAGGACTATGAAAATATTACATCAGAAATGACATGATTATGAGGATGCTATGCTTTCTTGCTTTAAGAAAAAATTTAACACAGGGAGTAAATTAATCATTAATAAATTTCATGTTCACCAGGAAAGAGTTTGAAATGTTATTTTGACCATTTATCCAAAGTAATTGAAGGTACATGCTCAGTAGGTTCATTCTGCTTCCGTGGATTATGAAAGGAGATCAAGAAAGGTACTTTAGGTAATGGGCCCCCAAAAGGCCCAAAGGTCCCAAAAAGGATTTCAAATCCTAACTTGGCATGGGGGTGGGGGAAGGGTGTTTTAAATAGAGGTTTATGGTTATGTTTTGAAAAAAAGCTTGAAAATGTTTGTTGAAGGAGTTAAACAGAGAAACAATTTGCTTGGCTTTTCACTTCTTGTCACTTATTTCATTAAATATTTCTCAATTATAGGTAAAAAAATTAATAATCATTTTTTAAAATTTTGAGTTCCAAATTTCTCTCTCTCTCTCTCTCTCTCTCTCTCTCTCTCTCTCTCTCTCTCTCTGTGTGTGTGTGTGTGTGTGTGTCCTTGAAAGAAGTAACTCCTTGAGAAAGCAATTTGATACTGATTGTACATGTGAAGTCATGCAAAACATATTTCTGTACTAGCCATGTTGTAAAAAAACCACAAACACAATACAATAAAAATGGAGTTTTAAAAAAGCATGTTTTGATCTGCATTCAGTGCTCATCAGCTCTCTTTCTCTATGAAAGTAGATAGCATTTTTCATTGCAGATCCTTTGATTTGTCTTCGGTTATTGTCTCAATAAGAGAAGCTAAGTCTTCCACATTTGATCATCCTTACAATATCGCTGTTACTGTGTACATTTTCCTGATTCTGCTCCCTTCACTTTGCATGAGTTCATATAAGTCTTGTAGGTTTTTCTGAAACCATCTTGTTCATCATTTCTTAGAGCACAATAGCATTCTATCACAATTATATACCACCACTTGTTCGGCCATTTTCCAATTTATGTGCATCCCCTCAATTTCCAGTTCTTTGCCACCAGAAAAAGTGCTGCTGTGAATATTTTTGTGCAAATAGGTCCTTTTCTCTTTCCTTTGCTCTCTTTGGAATACAGATCTTGTAGCAGTGTTGCTGGGTCAAAGGGTATGCAGAATTATATAGCCCTTTAAGTATAGTTCCAAATTGCTCTCCAGAATGGTTTAATCAGTTCACAACTCAACCAACAGTGCATTAGTGTCTCATTTTTCCACATCCTTTCTAGCATTTGTAATTTTACTTTTCTGTCATAGTAGCCAATCTGAGAGGTGTGGGGTCATATCATTTTAATTTGCATTTCTCTGATCATTAGTGATTGAGAGCATTTTTTATGTGACTTGAGAATTTTTATTTTTTTTATAGTACTTGTTCATATCCTTTGGCTACTTATCAACTAGGGAATATTTGTTATTTTTATAAATTTTGCTCAGTTTCCTGTATTTTTGAGAAATGGGACCTTTATCAGAGAAACTTCTTATAGCTTTTTACCCAGTTTTCTATTTTCCTTCTAATTGGGCCTGCATTAGTTTTATTTGTGCAAAAGCTTTTTAATTTCATATAATCAAAATTATCCATTTTACATCCTGTGATGTTCTCTGTTATTTGGTAATAAATTTTTTCCCTTCTCCATAGATCTGACATGTAAACTTTTCCATGCTCTCCTACTTTACTTATGATATCACCCTTTATGTTTAAGTCATTAATCTATTTTGACCTTATCTTGGTATGTAGTGGGAGGTATTGGTCTATGCCTAGTTTCTGCTAAACTCCTTTCTAGTTTTCCTGGCAATTTTTGTCAAATGTTGACTTCTTGCCCCAAAAGCATAGGTCTTTGGGTTTATCACACACTAGATTAGTATGGTCTTTTATTACTTTGTATTGTATACCTAATCTATTCCACTGATCCGCCACTCTATTTCTTAGCCAGTATCAGGTTGTTTTGGTAATTACCACTTTGTAACATAGATTGAAATCTGTAACTGCTAAACCAACTTCCTTCACATTTTTTTTCATTGATTACCTTGATATTCTTGACATTTTGTTCTTCCAGATGTATTTGTTACTATTCTTTTAGCTGTATAAAATAATTCTTTGATAGCTTGATTGGCATGGCACTGAATAATTCAACATAATTTACCTGTCATTTTTGTTATATTGATTTGGCTACCCCATGTGCAAGTAATAAATCTCCAATTATTTGGATCTTTCTTTATTTGTGTGAAGAAGTGTTGTGTAATCATATTCATATAAATTCTGGGTTTGTCTTGGCAGACAGATTCCCAGGTATTTTATATTGTCCATCATTATTTTAAGAGAAATTTCTCTTTCTATCTCTTGCTGCTGGGTTTTGTTGGTAGTACATGGAAATGCTTATGTTTTACATGGGCTTATTTTATATCCTGCAATTTTGTGGAAGTTGTTGATTTTTCAGCTACTTCTTTAGTTCATACTCTACAATTCTCTAGGTATAACATCATATTATCTGCAAAGAGTGATAATTTTGTTTCCTCACTGTCTATTTTTATTCTTTCAATTTCTTTTTTTTTGTCTTATTGCTAGAGCTAAAATTTCTAGTACAATATTGAGTAATAGTGCTGATAATGGACAGCTTTGCTTCACTCCTAATCTTATTGTGAAGACTTCAAGTTTATCCCAGTTACAGGTAACACTTACTCTTGGTTTTAGATAAATACTACTTAATCTTTTTAAGAGAGGTTCCATGAATTCCTATTTTTTTTATTTTTTAATAGGAATGGGTGCTGTATTTTATCAAATTTTTTTCTACATCTATTGATACAATCATATTATTTGTATTGTGTTTGTTATTTATATTGTCATTTTTACTAATAGTTTTCCTAATACTGAACTAACCCTGAATTCCTGGCATAAATCCCACCTCATCATATTATATGACATTTGTGATGTATTGCTCTTATCTCCTTGCTAGTATTTTATTTAAAACTTTTACATCAATGTTCTTTAAAGAAATTAGTCTGTAATTTACTTTCTCTGTTTTTGCTCTCTTTGATTTAGGTACCAAAATCATATTTGTGTCATAAAAGGAATTCAGTAAGACTTCTTTACATATTTTTAAAATAGTTTACATAATATTGGGATTAATTGCTCCTTAAATGTTTGGTAGAATTCACTTGTAAATCCATCTGGTCCTGGGGATTTTTTCTTAGGTAGCTTGTTGATGGCTTGTTCAATTTGTTTTTCTAAGGTAGGATTAATTATGTTTTATTTCCTCTTCTGTTAATCTGGGTGATTTATATTATAAATATCCATTTTGCTTAGATTATTAGTTTTACTGACATATAATTTGCAAAAATAACTTCTAATAATTTTTGTAACATTTTTCTATGTCTATACCCAGCTGTAGAATTATTGGGTTAAAGAGTATGATTATTTTTTTTTTTTGCTTTTTTTGGGGGGGGAGGAAGGGCTGTTGGGGTAAAGTGACTTGCCCAAGGTCACATGGCTAGTGAGTGTTCCGTGTCTGAGGTCAGATTTGAACTCAGGGTTTCCTCACTCCAGGGTTGGTGCTCCATTCACTGCACCACCTAGCCACCCCATAATAATTTCTTTAACTTCTTCTTTATTAGTAGTGCATTCATCCTTTTTCATTTCTGAGACTGTTAATTTGGTTTACTTCTCTTTTTTAATCAAATTAACCAATTGTTTGTCTATTTTATTGGGGTATTTTCATTAAAATAGCTCCAAGTTTTATTTGTTCAGTAGGTTTATTTTTTTTTACTTTAAATATTATTAATCTCTCCTTTGATTTTCAGGATTTCCATTTTGGTGTTTAATTGGAGATATCTAATTTGTTCTTTTTCTAGTTTTTTTTTTTTTAGTACTGTGCCCAATTCATTGACCAACTCTTTCTCTCTTTTATTTGCATATTTAGAGATACAAATTTTCCCCTAAGTACTGCTTTGGTTACATCCTATAAAATTTGGATTCTGTCTCATTGCTCTCATTCTCTATAAGAAAATTATTGATGATTTCTATGATTTATTCTTTGATCCATTCATTCCTCAGGATTAGATTGTTTGGTTTACAAATGACTATTAATCTATGCTTCCATTGTCCTTTATTAAATGTAATTTTTATTGCTTTGTGGTCTGAAAAGGGAATGTTTAATATTTCTGCTTTTCTGTATTTGGTTGTGAGACTTTTATTCCCTAATTTTTGTGAAGGTTCCATGTATAGCTAAAAGAAAGAAAAAAGCATACTCCTTTATATTCCCATTCAATTTTCTCCAGAGGTCTGTTGTCTAAAAAATTCTATTCATCTTGACTTTTTTCGTATTTATATTATGGTAAGATTTATCTAACTCTGAGAGAAGGTTGAAATCCCCAACTAGCATAGTTTTATTATCTTTTTTTCTCTGTAATTCATTCAAGTTTTCCTTTAAGAACATGGATGCTATGTCATTTGGTGCATACATATTTAGTATTGACATTATTTCATTGTCTATGGGTCCTTTTGGCAAGATATAGTTTTCCTCCTTATACTTTTTAATTAAGTCTATTTTCACTTTTATTTTGTCTGAGATCATGATTGCTACCCATGCCTTTCAGCTGATACATAATAGATTTTACTCCAGCCACTTCTTTTTACTCTGGGGTATGTGTGTGTTGTGTGTGTGTGTTTCAAGTGTTTTTTTTCTTTAATAAATAACATATAGTTGAATTCTGCTTTCTAATCCATTCTGCTAGCTTTATGGATAAGTTCATCCCATTTACACTCAGTTATATTCCTAACGGCACATTTCCCTCCATCCTGTTTTCTTCTTTTTATCCTTCTCTTTCTTTTTATCCTGTCCCTCTTCTCAAGTATATTTTACTGCTGACCACTGCCTTCTTTTATCTGTCCTCCCTTTTATCACTCACACTCACACACACACACTCACACACACACACACACACACACACACACCCCTTTCTCTTATCCCCTTCCCTTCTTACTTCTGTTATGTGTAAGAGATTTCTATTACCAACTGAGTATACACACACACACACACACACACACACACACACACACACCCCTTTGAACCAATTTAGATGTAAGTAAGTTTCAAGCATTGCCCACAACCATCATTTTCCCCTCCACTGTGAAAGCTCTCCCTTGCAAGCCTCTTTTATGTGAGTTAATTTTCCCCATTCTTCCTCTCTCTTCCATCTTCTCTCATTTCCCAAGGCATCCCTCATTATTGCCTATCCATTTTTTTACATCATCCTAATATAATCAACTCCTTTCTACGCCCTATTTCTTTCTTTTTTTCTTTTTATTTGGGGGGGGGAAGGCAAGGAATTTGGGGTAAACTGACTTGCCCAAGGTCACACATCTAGTAAGTGTGATATAAGTAAGCACGCTTGTTCCCTTGGCACCAGAAACAGTACTTTTCCTCAGGGTCGCTAATCCCTTGCAGCTGGAAGTAATACTGTCCCTTAGGGTCCCACTCCCTCTTGACAAAAAGTACCCTTCTTTGCCATTAAGCAATGACCCAGAAGTAGTTATAGGCAATGGAGTTGCCAAACTGGTCCCATGTTTTGTGCCAACACAGGGGCTCCCTGTAATCTCTTTCTGATGAGTTGACAGAGAGGCTTTCTGACTTCAGCTTGAAAACTCCCAAAGCTGTCACAACCATTAGGTATCACCACTGCTGTTTCATCCACATGAGTTCTGGGTCAACCTCCTTTCCTGTGTCACAACTCTCTCTTTCCCACTTCCTATGTTGTCTTGGGCTGCAAAAAAAAATTTTCATTCTGGTCTTCTGTTGGTTCTGCCACTCCAGAATTAAATCTGAAACATTATTTTAAAATTATTTGGGAGAATGTTGGGAGAGTTCATCTGAGTGCTTTCTCTACTTCACCATCTTGGCTGCACTCCATTTCTTGTCTAAACTTCTAAACTTGAGGGACCTTAGATATGCCAGATGCTTAGCTGTAGCAACCTAGAAGAAGTAAACTTGACAGCTGTACATATCTGGATTAAGAGCTTTGCTTTCATGGTAGTGCCATGGTGCTTTCTAATTGCTCTGGATTGGGGAAAATCCTCTTTGCTCGATGTACTTGCTTATCCATTTTTTAAATGATAATCATGGAGTCCTAGGGGAGCCTGTGTTTTTAAATTTCATAGAATTCTAGAAATAGATGTGTCCTACAGAGGTTATCTGGTATATATCAGCACCTACATGAATAAATTCATAGGATTTAAAACTGGAAAGGACCTTAAAAAATGTTCCCTGAGGTTAAAGACTATTTTCACTTTTACCTTTGTATTCCTATTGCCTACAACAGTAATCAGAACAAAGTAGGTGCTTTAAAATGCTCATTGATTGAATGATAATCCAACTAGTTTATTTTATGAATAGGGAAAGTGGCTCCCAGAATGATGAAGTGATTGCTCAAGGTCATACAGATAATAAATGTGAGGGTCAGGGTTTTAATTCAGGTTGATTCATTTTAAATGTTCTTTCCACTATAACATACTGTCTGTCCAGGATATCACCTGGCCAACTCTGAACAAATCAGTAACAATGCTACTTCTAAATGGATTGGGTGAGGGGAAGTTACAGAAATAAAATTCCTTGACATCTCTCAACAATTCAATCTCTTTTTTAAATCTTTGTGTAATTCTTTTTATCTCTGCTAAATCCCTTTAGTGAAGTTTAAAAGCTTATTGCCATCCTCTATTTAATAATGTGCTTCCTTACCTAATATACTCCCTGGTAATAGCCACCATGTTAGAGGGAATCAATTTTATGTACAATTAACTATTATTTAGATAAGACTTTTTTTTGCCTTTTGGAGGGCAATTGGGATTAAGTAACTTGCCCAAAGTTACATGGCTAGTTTTTTTATGCTGGTGTTAAGTGTCTGAGGCTGGAACCAAACTCAGGTCCTCCTGACACTGGGGCCAGTGCTTTACTCATTGCACCACCTACCTGCCTTAGCTAAGATTTTTCTAGAAATTTTTAATGGTATTTGGTATATCAAGACTAAATCCTATTGGATGATGATGATGGCAGGTAACATTTATATAGGGCTTTAGGATTTACAACGTGTTTTACATATATTACCTCATTTGTTTTGTATCAGAATGAAATGTAAGCCATACTAGAATTATACTGAATTCTACTTTACAAAAAATAAACTGTATTATGTGATATATCTCCAATTGTCAGTTACTGGCTAATTGGGGACTACAAACTATTTTAATATAAACCTAAGTAAAATATTACTGGTTTCAAAGTAAGTTCTCCATTCCTGGAAGTATTTGAGCAGGGACTAGATAGTCCCTTGTTAGAGCATTCCTCCTTTAGGAAGAAATTAGACTAAGCAACTTTTGAGGCTCCTTCCAACTCTGAGTTCTATGACAAACTAGTAGGTAAGTTTGCAGGGATGGTGCTTTATCCACCTTGCCACCTAACTGAACCTGGCATAGACTTTAAGAACACAGGGTCATATACATGCTATAGTGAGAAAGTAGAATAAGCCCATGTCTAAATCGATGATATCAAACATAGAAAAGGCATTTAAAATATATAAACACAAGTATAATCAGGTCCCTTTCTCACTTTTCTTTTACTAGTCTCTAGACTTTCTTAATCTAGCTCTAAGTATGTCTCCCAGTAATAATGCATATCCTGAATCTCTTTGGCATCATATATCTGCAGAGATGCCTCCAAGCCTTTAGGTCAGGTTGGTGTCAACAGCCTCTGAGATGCTTTCTTATGCTGCACTAGATTTTTGTTGCCCTACTTAAAGAAATGCCTCCAATAATTCCTCTGGTTCTGCTTTCTCTCCTTGATTACTGAAACTCCCTGGCTTGTCCAATGGTTGGTTCTAGTTTCTCTTGAAGATTATGTATAATATAATCTTCACCTTATACAGTTGAGAGAGTACTGGATTGAAAGTCAGAGAGCTTGAGTTCCTTGGTAACTCACTGCCTGTATGACCTTGGATATATATCAATTAATTCCTTCAAGCCTCAGTTCCCTCATCTCTGAAACTGAAGGAACTGGACTGGATGGTTCTTAAAGACCCTTCCAGTCTGAAATCTATGATCTTATGGTCCAAGATTTTATGTGCTAAGTATAGGCTTAGCAATGATGGACTGCATGCCTATTGATTGAGAACTAGTCCAGCTAAATTTGGAAAGGCTAATCCCCAGCCTGATTACAGTGATGCATTTTGCATCTATATCAGTGAAGAGCCTACCCATAAAAAGATAATAGATTCTTAAAGTATTGAGTTATCATTAAAAATACATAATTAATGTGGAAGCTTTTTTGTTTACATTTTCCAATGCAAATATCAAATACTTTATTCATTTTCCTCATCATTATTCTCTTAGCCTTTGGCATTTTCATTGTTTTCTCCTCTTCCTAATAGTCTCATCTTAAATATCAGTTGTGATTATAGCCCATACTCCAGGCTTTATATGAGCTAGAGGTTGGGGGCTGGGGGTTAGAAGGAAATGTTGCCTGTTCTTGCATTAATACCACATATGATTTAAAATCAGCAAACAGACTAATAAGGATGAAAGTCAACTCTTTCCCCACCACTACCACCACCAAGTATCTTGGATTCCATCTCCTATCCCTTGGAAGAATAATTTTTAGTGTATCCCAGACAGATGGGTACTTATTCTTTTTTTTTTAAAGCAATCAGGGTTGAGTAACTTGCTCAAGGTTACATAGGTCAGTTATTTCTGGGTGTGGTGCTAAGTATCTGTGCCTGGATTTGATCCCCAGGTCATCCCGACACTGGAGCCGGTACTCTTACTCGCTGAGCTACCTGGCCTCCCCTAAGCAATTGGGATTAAGTAACTCGCTCAAGGTTACATGGCCAGGTGTTTCTGGGTGGGTGCTAAGTGTCTGAGCCCGGGATTCGATCGCCAGGTCGTCCCGACACTGGAGCCAGTGCTCTTACTCATTGTGCTGCCTGGCTGCCCCATGATAGGTGCTTATTCTATTCTAAACAGTATCTAAGGAAAGAGCTGCCACCATCTCCAATGTTGACCCATTCCAAGGTCTAAATTTCTCTTGGTCTTTTCCTAATTCAAATGAAGAAAAATGGTTTACAGTCTTTAATGTAATAATGTTCCCACTAGATTTATTGAGTCATAGAGTTCTAGAGCTGGAGGGGATCTTAGACATTATCTAGATACACTTCCGTTCTCTAAATTTTACATGTAAAAAGGGGGCATTACAGTTCCCTGTCAGTACCTTGACTTTTATATAGCTTTGTCTTTTCTTCACAGGATGAGAAGCCTCTAACCCAGGGTACATAGACTCTGAAAGAATGAGCATAAAACAATGGGGCTTTGAAAATTAGTATCGGAAAGAAAGCAAGAGAGAAAAGAAAGAAGGCATTAAAGGGAAAAAAACACTCAAACCCTGGCAACTCATGCCAACTGTCATGCCCTTTCTCTCCTGTGATTCTTTGGTTTCTCTTCTCTGGTCACCTTTCCAGCATTCACCTAGAAAATCCCTACAATATGTGGCTAACTATTCAGAATCCACTTACCTAATGACAAAGTTATACCAAAGCATCAAGGGTAGAGTCAAGACACCCAACCATGCCTCTTCACATTAAGAAGACTGTGAAAGTTCAAAAGTTAAGTAAATTGTCCAATACTATGCAGTTTACTAGTGGCAAAGCTGGAACTAGAACCCAAGGTTTCTGACTCTCATTTTGGTATAGGGTTTTTTTTTTCCAAAATTAATACATTAATTCACATAGAATCATAAAGGTGTAAATTTAGTGCAGAAAAGGACCAGTGAGATCAGCTAGTTCAAAGATCACATTTTACAAATGAGAAAACTGAGGCTCAGAGAAGAGTAGCTTGACCTGGATTTTGGGAGTAGTAAGTAGCAAAGCCAAGATATGAAGCCAGGAACTTTGTCTTCAAATCCCACATCATTTACATTTCACCTTACTGCCTCCATGAAATTATTTCCCAACAATTTTTCCAACAATACCAATTTCTTTGACTTTGCTTTGATTTCTCTTTCCCTCTCTTTTAATGATGCCACAATTTAATAAGCCTTTTAAAAATAAACTGAATTCAATAAATTTTCTCTCTGTCTGGGAAGTATCTATATCTTGTGACACCAGATCCCAGATTTAGAGTTGGAAGGAACAGTGGAGGCTACCTGGTCTATCCCCTGAACAGCAAGGTGGCTCAGTGGATAGAACACTGGACTTGGAATCAGGAAGACTTATCTTAATGAGTTCAAATCCAGCTTCAGACATTTTAGTAGCTGGTGACCCTGGCCAAGTAACTTAACCTTTTTTGCCTCAGTTTCTTCATCTATAAAATGATCTGGAAAAGGCAAACCACTCTAGTACCTTTGACAAACAAACCCCAAAGGACGTTACAAAGAATTGGACATGACTGAAATGACTGAACAACAGTCTATTTTCTAACTTTACAGGTGAGGAAACAAAGTCAAAGAATTTAAATGACATGACTAAGGTCACCCAGGTAGTTAGTGGTAGAGCCAAGATTTGAGTCCTGTGACTCCAGGTTCTCCCCTTAATGAAGTAATAAGGCAAAGCATTTGACCTGTCATGGGTGGGTACGTCTTTTACTTCTGCAGTAAAATGGCAAGAATCAGGATCCAGATCTATGCAGCTACCCTTCTTGTCTAGTCATTCAGGCATTCCTTTGTTTCTGTTTTTTATGGAAATTGAATAAAATATCAGACTCCTATGAAAAGAAGTAGAGATTATTTCTGGAAAGCCTCCAAGCAATCATTGTTTACATCCCAGTGCCCCACTCATGCTGCAGATGCCCAAGGACACTTAGCTCAATTGACAGCTATACAAAAGATGTCAGGCCTTTTCTGTACAGTAGCAGGTAATTTCAACTGACCTCCCCAAATGTTTACTGGCAAAAGCTTGCATCAAAACTACTAGGTCGATGTGTAGCCTAGGGGTGCCATTCTGTTAAACTGCATAGAGTGTAAGGCTTCCTGCCATTACCAAAAGAGGAATAGGATGGTGTCTCTGCAGAAATCAGCATTTATAGTCACTGGCCCCAAACCACAAAGACAATAAGCAAAGTCACTACCTTGTTATATTTTCTGCACTCTGAGAAGTTTTTAAAGTCACCAGATGTTAGTGCTAGACAGGATTTTAGAGATCACATAATCCTCTCCTGCCATTTTAAGAAAAAGGCAAATTGAGGCCCAGGGTAAAATGACTTGCATGAGATTACACATTAGCTAGTGACAAAGCAAGGGATTTGAATCCAAGTTTACACTTTTAAAATCCTACCCATCCTTCAAATGCCACTTCATGAAATCTTCACTGATTCCCTTTACCCCTCCCCTAAAAATCCTATCCCCTGTACGAACTCCTACATATAATCATTCCTTCCTCCAGTTTGATGAAGTGCTTTATTCCCTCTACTCACCACCCCAACCCCTGACCAAAATCTTATATTCCATTTTGTATGGAAGTTGTCTAAAGTATTACATCTTTGTGTGTATCCATCTCCTGTTGTATTATAAGTGCGAATTTTAATTTTCTTTCTTCCCTGGGGCCTAACACAGTGCTCTACAAGTGGCAGACACTTAATTAATGGCTGTTAAAAGAAAGAATAAAAGATCAGTGAAGAATGAATGACTGATACATTATTGAATGTCAAACCATTGAATATCTATCTGGAGCTTAACCAGTCCAGTATTTCCCAACCTTTTCCATCAATGATGTGCAGTACACTAAACATTGGCAAGGGGAGGGGACATTCATCAAGATTTTAGAGGTAGAAGAGAACTGAGAGATCATATAGACCTGGGAGTCAACCTCAGCTTTGTGAACTTCTTTTTTAAAAAATATATTTTGATGACTATATTTCAATATAATTGGGGCTTTTTTGCAATCCTCTATGTTTTATGCATTTTTTAAAAGCAATTGGGGTTAAGTAACTTGCTCAAGGTTATGTGGCCAGTTATTTCTGTGTGTGGTGCTAAGTATCTGAGCTAGGATTCAATCCCAGGTCAGTCATCCCGACTCTGGGGCCGGTGCTCTATGCATTTAAAAATATTATCGTGAGAAGGGGTCCATTGGCTTCATCAGACTGCCAAAGGTATCCATGATAAAATAAAAGGTTAATTACCCCTGATCTAGACCAACATCTGCATTTTATTGATGAAGAAACTGAGACCAAGGGAGGCCAAATAATGTGCTCAAGGTCATCCAGATAATAAGTAGCAGCACTGAGATTCAAACCCATATGTTCTGATTCCAAATCCAATGTACTTTCCAGTACACTTTGGATGCCAACCTACCACCTTACCCCCAACCATATTTGATATAGACAACATCACAGAGTCTCAGAGGTAGGAAGGTACCATGAGACCATGTAGCCCAATATTTATACATTCATGTAGATGTAACTGTCAAGGTGACTATGGGTAAGTCACTTTATTTCTACTGGTTTTTTTTCCTCATGGATAGAATAAATGGTTTGGATTAGAGTCTCTAAGTTCTCATCCAGCTTTAAAAGCTGTTAAGTCTATGGAATAAATTCATATATACAGTCCAACCCTCCTCTCTCCTCTTCTAATATGGTCATAATTACTAACAATCTCTATATCATGGTCAAATATTATTATGATTCTATGATCTTATGATAAGATTTTTCTGGCATTCATGAAACTTCCTTATCAAAGTGTGAAATTCCCTCAACAAAGTTAATCTCTTTATAAAATGTGAGTTCTTTCCCTCATCCTGTTCTTTTTTTTCCCATTGACACAACAATAAATGTGATTTATTGTTTTACAGAAAATTTATATGCCAGGACATAAGCTGGGACTAGATATCTAAAAGGGAGAGCAGAGACACACAGAGAGAATAAGAGATGAGAAGTTTACAGAGAGAACCTATTCCCCTACAAATGAACTTAATTTCTTGGAGGGAAGCCTGCACAGTCATGTGATACTCCCTGGGAACTATTTCTTTGAGGAACCAACTCAGACGCAAACCAATCCAAAGTCAGGTTCTATGAATTGGGATGCTGTGATAGGATGATATGTGAAGCTGGGATGATGAGAGAATTCCTCAACCTTAAGAGGAGTTCTTGAACCATGGCTCCTGGGCACAATCAGTGGAGGAATTCTAAGGCCAGAGAATTGTCCAGACCAAGCTGGAATTGGAATTGGAGAAACGAAGGGACAGATCTGTGAAATGGTGGAGTAAACGCTATGCATCACTGATACTGTGGGTCCTGTGTGCTGTGCAAGTCTAGAAAAAGGGGTTAACTCTTGAGCAACTGGTTGTAACTGGTGTTTTCTACTAGTAGAGAATCAACCTGAAAAATGTCTATGTCCCTGGGAGCTACTCTGTTCATCAAAGGAGTAAATGGTTTAACTATCTAATAATTCCAAGTGATTTCACTTTGTATGTGTGTGTTTGGGGGCAAAGGGAAAGTCCTCACCTCCAAGGTAGTGCTAAAATTCTGGAGAAATATATAGGCCTCTAAGGGAAGAGGGTCTCACAAGGAAAGGAACAAGAGTTGCTCAACTTTTTTATGAGCTGAGAGATCCTTTGCATTTTGTGGGTATTGTCAGATTCAACAAAGCTGCCTTGAATTTTAAGTTTTCTTAGACTGAATGTTTACATACATTTCTATTTTTGTGGAAATCTGGACATGAGGTAAATTCAGATATTCTTATGGGAAATCCCAGGTTGAGACATTAGCCAAAGAACAGTTCATGTATGCTACTCCCCAAGAATGAACTCAGTTCATGCAAAATCAGAGTTTTAACTCTGGCAAAAGTTGGAAATATAATGAACTTAGGGGAAAAAAATGTTTTCCTGTACTCTTCAGTACTTTGTAAACACTTATTTTAGACAGATGGCACACATTCCAATTTCCTTAATAATTTATGATTAGTAAATCAGTTGCACTGGATTAGTAATTTCTTCTGTTGCCTAGTACTTGTTTGATGCTAAGCAAATCACTTCACTTCTCTGGAGCTTCCATTGGTGAAAAGGGATTTATTTCCTAGGATTTCCCTAAACCAATGAAATCAAAGTTCTGAACCTCTCAGCTTCTTTATCACTATATGAACAGAACTAGTATTCAATCCCAAGCAGTCTGACTCAAAATTTGGTGTTCTTTCCACTACAATACAAACTGAAAATAACTGTTAAATATCTCAATTCAGCAACACTTGAAATCATAGAATAAGAGAATTAGCAGGGATATTGGAAACTATGCTAGGCCAAGAATTTTAACTTTTTTGTATCATTTATTCCTTTGACAATTTGGTGAAGCCTATAGAACCTGTTTTCAGAATGATATCTTTAATGCATAAAATAAAACTGATGGGATTACAAAGTAAACCAATTGTATCAAAATAGAGTAATAGAATTTTTTAAAAGTCCACAAACTCCAGGATAAGAACCCTTGATCTGGTGGAATATGTGTGTGTATACATATATATATATATATATGAATTATAATATAAAATTTTCCCCCAATTACATGTTAAAACTGTTTTTAACTTTTTTTAAGTTTTGAGTTCCAATTCCATCCCCTCTTCTTGCCCTCCCTCCTCTCCCCCCTTCCTAAGACAGTAAGCAATCAGATACAGGTCATACATGTACAATCATGTAAAACATGTTGATGGAGCATCTTGATTTAACAAATGAGGTGACTAAGTTCTTGGGTTAATAGCCAGAATTTGGTGTGAAGTGAACTCCCCTTAACACTCCTGGTGAGAAGTGTGACTCATTACTGAAGAACTTGTATTTTGGAATCCTGAAGCAATCTTCTTATTGGTTCCTTGGTCCCTTTGACTTCAGTAACCCTAGAAGAGTGGGAGAAGCATCCCAACAAAGAAAATTGATCACTGAGCCATTCAGTAGACTTAAAAGATGTGACTCTGTCTTCAGGCACACTCTTTTTTTCCCATTTGCCCATCATGTTGTGACTCTCAGAAGCTCTCCTTGCATTTCCTTAAATGTGGGGAAGACAGAAGAAGCTATACTCTCCCCCACCCCTGGCATTATGGCAGACATATGGCAGCACATGTACTGACCTAGACAAGCCTAAGCCTGGACCTTAACTCTCTAGTTACCTCTTTTACTTTGTGGGGTTTCCCCTCCAGCTTAGGGGTGACCAACAAAGATTGTGAGAAATGGCCTTGGGAGTTTTAGAGTTCCCAGTTTCCTAAGCTGGTGTTGATCGTCAGCAGGAGTTTTCTACAACCATCTGCTTGTGAAAGAAAATTACCACTTCTAGGTGGATGAGTTCAAGTAATCTCCTGACTTACTATATAATATTGACCTTAAGGCAATTGTTTAGACAGTGAAAAGGCAAGGTGCAAGTGAAATTGCTTTTGAGCAACCCCACAAAATGTTTCATGTTTTGATGTTTCAAGTATCAACTTTCCTGGGGAATGTAGTAGGAGTTATAAGTTACTGTTTTATGTTTAAAGTCTTTGTAAATGCAATTATGAATCTTTTGGGTTTTTTTTTCTAGGGGTGGGGTATAATAAATAGCTATATCCTACCTGATCTACCTTGTACACTGAGTATCTCTCAAATCTCTTTTTGAGAAACCTTCAACAAGAGATAAACCTAAACTTTAAGCTATTTCTCTCCAGGACTCCAGGGTGGATGTGTAAAGAGACTAAAACAAAGATGAAAAGAGTCTGACACTTCTCTTGATCAGCAAATTCTTCTTCCAGGGTTAACTTGGGGCCAGGTAAGCCCAAAGCTCCAGGTGTCCTTAGTGAAAAAGGGAGTCTCATTCCCCACCCCCAATTCTGGGCCACGGGATTTGTTATTATTTTAACATTTTGATATGTACCTGAGATTAATTAGAAAAATTCAATTTAAACTTTTTATTCATTTAGACCTGCCTTTCCCAAGTTGGTTCCTTTTTAAGGAGGAGATCCAGGACAACCATGTCTTCATTTTTCTCTTAACTGCACAGCTGACTCATCTCCACAGGCCTTGTGTACCTAGCCATAGAAACCTCTTCACTCAGGAAGTTCACTCCACCCCTGGACTACTTCTCAGCACAGACTACTCTCAACCCTGAAGCTGCTCCCTCTGATTGGCTGGTTCCTCCCTGAACTTATTTTAAGGAGGACTAGGTTATCCATCCACACCTTTATTCCTCCCCAGGGTACACTACTGACTCACTAGACTAGACCCTAGTTGGTATCTTTATTCCACCTCCCTTTTCCTCTCCTTCCCTCTCCCCCCGCCCCCGCCCCAGTCTTTTCAACCACTTTTTATGTACTATCTTCCCCAATTGAATGTAAGTTAATTGAAGTCAAGGACAGTCTTTCTGCTTTTGTTCATACTCCCAGTGCTTAATATAGTGCTGGGAACATAGACAGTACTTAAAAAACACTTGTTGACTTAATGAGCTATTATAACATATTATCCTTCAGGTATGAATATAACAAATCCTCCTGAGGTTATTGGGTTTGGGGTTTTTTTTTTCTCCTTCTTTGAAATGAAATTTATATCTTAAACTATGTTGACTTATCTTCCTGCAATATTTCCTATTTATATTTTCCAACCATAGAGCTTCCTTTGAATGTTTGTAATTCAGCACCGTGAGGGCCTTACCAGCTTGTATATAATTACCACCTTGCATTTCCAGACACTAGCTTTTAAAAGCAAAGCCTTTGGCTTTTAGTTCTCTCAGCCCACTCCTTCTATCTCTTGCTATCAAATAGGGGACAGGGTTGTCACTAGGATGCTAGAGTCATTTTGAAGCCCATATCAATTTCTTGATTAAAGAGCAAACTCTATGTGATGGTCACTTCAAAATAAATATGGTACAGAAAATAAAAAAATAAATATGGTACTGTCCCACCATGTGACACCATGCAACAACTCAATCTTGCTTTACTTGAAGATTTAGAATCATAGGAATTAGAGTTAGAAAGGACCTTCGAAATCATCCAATCTATGTATTTTACTTTACAGATGAGGAAACTGAGATTTAGGGTCTATTCAGCACATAACATCCTTATACTAACTTCCTTCAGTGTTAAGACCCAAAGAAACAAATGCAGTCCTTAAATGCTACCCTTGAGTTTTGTTTTTATGGTAAATGCATCAGCCAAAGAATGTTTCCTCTGGTTATTTCAACTACTTTTAAGTCACATTGAACAATGATCATTAAATTCTGTCCAGACCATATCACCAAAGTGGCTAAGTCTACCATGATTTGGTATAGTCCAATAAATTTGTTGCCTTAGGTTTCAAGGTTAAAGGAACTGGAGCTGTTTAACCTAAGAGGAAAAAAGTGAAGGAGGAAGATGGGGGCGAGGGGAAGGGGAGGGGGAGACTGACTCCATCTTGAAACACTTTTGATTACAATTCTTGAGCTTTTATCAGTTGCTTCAGGATGTAGTCAGCCTCATTCTTCCTCTTCAGAAGATTTGGAGAAAACAGGATTGTTGGCTCCAAGTGTTGATGAAAAAAAGATATTAATAGTGATAATATGTTCTGCTATTTAGGCTCAAGTCTGCTAATAGCAATTTTGTTTGATTTAACAGTAATATATAGGCAAATCATTTCAAATTTTAGAGAGAGAGAGAAAAGGGGTGGGTGGCCAAACTGTCATAGTTTCCTCCACTTTACAATATAGTTCTCTGCCCTGAAGATTATTTGAGATAACATTTATGAGAATTTTGAACAAGGAAAAGAGTATAATGAGAGAGAGAGAGAGAGAGAGAGAGAGAGAGAGAGAGAGAGAGAGAGAGAGAGAGAGAGAGAGAGAGAGAGAGAGAGAGAGAGA
>NW_027186296.1:67541454-67568614 GCF_028583685.1 Petaurus breviceps papuanus | reverse complement strand
AGAGAGAGAGAGAGAGAGAGAGAGAGAGAGAGAGAGAGAGAGAGAGATCTAGGAACATTGGCAGGCAGTGGTCTCATTCAGACAAAAGTTCAACTTGGTTATCTCCGTTAATCCATTTTAAAGAAAGGTCTTAGCTTTTGATTTTGCTAGTTGGAAAAGTCTAGAAAGGGTTTGGAGCTGGATTGTTTCTTAGTATTTCCAGAGAAATTGCAAAGGAGGGGCTTTTTTCCCTATGTTTCCACTTAAGTTTTAAAACTTGTACTGAAGAGATAATGTAAGCTCCCTGAGTTCAAGGATAATTTCATTTTAATCTTTCTATTCCCAGGGTCTACCACAGTGGCTTTCACATAGTAGGTGCTCAATGAATGTCTGTAGATTGATTTCTTCAAGTATTTGCAGTACTATCATGTAGAAAAAACACTAGAGTAGTTGTTTTCTCACAGAACTGGAAAAAAAAAAACATGAATATCATCATCATGGAGAGAGTGCCAGGCCTGGAGTCAGGAAGACCTGAGTTCAAATTTGACTTCAGATACATACTAGCTATATGATCCTGGCCAAGTCCCTTAACCCTATTTGTTTGTTTCCTCATCTGTAAAATGAGAAAGGAATGGCAAACCACTCCAGCATCTTTGCCAGGCAAACCCCAAATGGTGTCACAGAGTTAGACATGACTGAAACAACTGAACAGCAACCAATCATAGATTTAGAATTGGAAGAGATATTAGTGATCATCTAGTCCAAACCCTAATTTTATAACTGAGCAAACTAAAAATCAGAGAGCTTCCATTAATTATTTGTCCAAGGGCACACACAGTAATAAGTGGTAAAACCAGGATTTGAATTGAGATCCTCTGACCACAAATTCAGTGATTTCCATTATCACATATTATTTTATTTTATTTTTTTAAGCAATCAGGGTTATGTAACTTGCTCAAGGTTACACAGCCAGTTATTTCTGGGTGTGGTGCTGAGTGTCTGAGCCCAGGGTTCTATCTCCAGGTCATCCCAACATTAGAGCTGGTGCTCTTACTCGCTGAGCCACCTGGCCACCCCTCGTTATCACATATTATTAAAGTGGAAGTTATAGAAGGGAATATTTTGACTCCTAATAGAGGCAAAAATTCCTCACAACTAGATATGTTTACCTTATGAGGTAGCGAGCAGTTCATCACTGGAGGTTTTCCACCAGAAATCATGTACCTACTTTTCTGGACTCTATACAAAGGATTCTTTTTGGAGATGGACAGAATGGCCACTGAGGTACCTCCTAGCTCTGCCATTCTGTGACTGTGTTTCCCAGTCACCTTCTTAACATAACTCTAGGCTCTCTGAAACCCCTCAAGTTCTCTTTCATGCTGAAAACCATGGCTGGGAAAGCTGTGAATTTCCCTAGGTTTGGGGATGCTGAATTTAGTGTGGAAGCATGCAATCTTCTGCATTTTTAAAAATTGAACGGCTGTTAACATTTACAATTATTAGGGCTGCCTGCAAGATAATGTGAACAATAGAAAAAAAGAAGATGTGTGAAAGGGGAGGAGGCCAACAGGTCCTTATTATTTTAAATAGAATAAATTAGAGTATAAAAACCACCTCCTATTATATCCATGCAGACAATAATGCAGATCATAAATTAACTCGTTAATGTCCTGCTAAAATTTGACTGACAGATATGGGAATTTAATCAAGCTTTCTTTCTAGAATGATTTTTTAATTGTTTTATTTCTGTTCATATCAACTCTTCATTTTCCAGGTAAATGAATCCTACAGGACTTAGAAATGGTTTCCTGTCAGTGAGATGTTATTGTCGGGGCTACACTGGTAGAAATCACAAAGGACAAAGAATCCCTTGAGCCTATGGAGGAAAGAAGGAGGTGACATACAAATTACCCTCCTCCCTTGCCTCCTACCAGCTCTTAGATTTTTCTTTGTGATGTTTTGTTGTAGTGAGTGGTCTTATAGTTTAGTGAGAAAGAATGGCAGTCAAGAGAATTTGGGAAGATGGAGTCGGGGAAGGGTAACTGTTAGGTAAGTGCTACTTGCTTACAGAATAAAAGAAGTATTCAGTCATGGCTCTGTTCTGCTGAGCGCATTCTCTCTGTCTCTCTGTCTCTCTTTGTCTCTCTTTCTCTGTCTCTCTGTCTCTGTCTCTCTGTCTGTCTCTCTGTCTCTGTCTCTCTCTGTCTCTGTCTCTCTCTCTCTGTCTCTCTCTCTCTGTCTCTCTCTCTCTCTCTCTGTCTCTCTCTCTCTCTCTCTGTCTCTCTCTCTCTGTCTCTCTATCTCTCTCTCCAATACAAACAAACCACATACAATCAGGCAATTTTGATACTAAAAGAGATGGTTACATGGACCAGAACCAGAGAAATAATTTGTTGTACAGGATGATTCATTGTAAACAGAAAAAAAAGAATTGATATTCTGAGTCATCATCTGAGCCCTGCTTAAAGCTTTGTTCTGAACAAGGCTATTTTGTAATGGCATCCATTATAATGGGGTCTGACTTATATTTGGCTTCTCTTTCTGTTAGAAAATGATATCTGATGACAGTGCTGTTTGTCCTGGGTGAGTACATAAGATCAGAATAATCAATGTCACCCACTGACCTCTCCATTCAGAATTCATATGTAGTTTGATGCTCTCTGGAGTGGGATTTTAACAATCTGCCTAGTTCTAGAGACAGGATGGAATTGTTCCCATGGTACTCAACTGGCCTACTCACCAATGATGGGAAATTTTATGTCAGGCAGTAGTAAAGCATGTTGACTTTCTTTGCTGACACCTCAGTATGGTGCATCAAGTCAACTCTTTTAGTTGACAGCTGTGTGTCTGTAGTAGTCATTTTCCTTTTCTGGAGTTCAGTTATTTCACCTGTAAAATGAGGTTACCTCACCTATAAAATGCAACAACTCTAAATCCTATGAGTCTATGAACTTGAGTGTACATGCTCTGTTGTTTTTGTTTGTTTGTTTGTTTATTTTTATTTGTTTTCTTCTTAATAACTGCAGACTATTTCATGTCTCACTGCCAGATGGTTAAGAGGGTAAGTCAAAAGTAATAGTCCATCATCATAGCAACCAGACTAGGAGAGGTAAGATATTCTTTTCAGTCCCTGACAGATATCCACACGAAGGAAACTGTAACTGAAATTACAGTTACAACAGCTATTTGTGGTCATTTGTCTCAGTCATGTCTGACTCTTCATGACCCTATTTGGGGTCTTCTTGACAAATACTGGAGTGGTTTGTCATGTCCTTCTCCAATTCATTTTACAGATGAGGAACTTGAAAGTGAAGTGACTTGAAAGAACAGGATGCCTTATTGTTTAAAATGCAAAAATCTAAAACCACACAACCCTGTCTTCAGATAGATTAGTATTTAATGGAACTAAAATGAAGAGATGAACAGTTAGCTAGCAAGACACTGGGAAGAGGAGAGGAAGAAAGAGGAGGTACCAAGAACAACTTGAGGGCAAATACTGTAGAAGCACAAATATATAAAGCCTGGGTGGAGGGAAATGAGACTGCCTGACAAGAAATTCTCGCACCTTCCTACCCTACCTCCATTTTTAAAAGAGATGTTGTTGTTGCTGTTCATTCTTTGTTTTTCAAGAGAACCAATGAAATCACAAGGTGATATCTTAAGTTATGCAGGAATTGGATATAAATGAAGCAGGGTTGCCCAAAGTCATCAACCTCACTCTCTCTTCCAAAGTCACTGAAATCCAATGACAAGACAAAAGTCAAGACAACTGGTGATAGAACAAATTGTTCTCATCTGTTCATTCTACCAGAGGAAGTCTTCACAAGCTTGGGGTAGACACTTTCCTAACTCACCCATGGATTTGAGACCTCTCAGTTACCTTCAACCTGATTTAGCCCATCTGCCAAGATGATTTTACCTGGTGTGGCCACTGCACATGCTTCAGCTTCTTGGAGCCACAGTTGAGAGTCAAGTGGCAAATGGACACTGAAGGTAGATGAGCAGCCCCGGAAAGCATTCAGCAAGCCCTTATACCATAGTCCTCTCTGAACACCCCATACAACCCTTTAAAGGGATACATTTGTCAGAAACTGAGAACCAGCCACCAGTTATTTTTTTTTCAGTCTTCTGTTTTTATAAGACTATGTGCTTTGACATATTGACCATGAAACATTTGTAACCAGAGTCTGTCTGTGGTATATGTACCAGGCTTCCTTTCCCCTGTGGTGTTCTTATCCGTTATGCTAATTATATGGGACCAGGGTGAAGAATCCATCTACTTGAGAAATGTAGCAGCAAAAGTCTTCTAATTTATGAAATAAAAGACCTCAAGAAATTTAAGAGACCTTTGTTAGTCTGAAAAGAAAAATGTTCTACTGAATTAATAATTAAACTGATTCTGGAGAAATCCCAACTACTTAACAGTGCTGATTCTAATATTGTTCCAAGTAACCTTAGACAAGTCACTTTACCACTTTGGGATTCTGTTTTCTGAGATGTAAAAAGAGATCAGAGATTCTTAACCCTTATTTATAGGATTCCTTTGACAGTCTGGTAAAGTCTATGGACACCTTTTGTAGAATGTTTTTATATGCATAAGATCAAATATATAGAATAGCCAAGGAAACTCTATTGGAATATGGCTTCCAAAACATTTTCCCATCCAAGTTTTCAGACCTGCTAAAATCTATTCATGGGCCCAGTTTAAGAACCCCTGGACTAGGTGATCTCTGAGGTCCTTTCCAGCCCTAATATTCTTTCAGTTAATAATTCTATGAACACTGGAAATATGTTCTGCTGTGCAATCCATCTTCCTTCTGAGACTGCATTCACTAATTGGCTAATGATGAAAGGAAATGGTGTGGGAGAAGCACCAGAGGCTTATCATTTCCAATCCTTTCTTATCCTAGCAATAAAATCCAGAAAAGCTTGACAAGTGAAGTCAGGATTATATATTAGCACAAAATTATGTAATTATCATGTTTTAAGGTTGATGCCAGCTTCCAGAGTTAGACTGATCTAAAAGCTCTAAAATAGGCTCTCTCTGAGGGAATGTCATTCCAGACTTAACTAACATGCCATTCTGCCCAGATCTTAGTGCTGAGAAATTGTAGTGTATCCAATGGACAGTGGCTAAAATGGTAAAGGGTCTATACAAAAACATTTCACATGTGCTGGTGTATTTTTAAACATTTTTGCATATATTTCCACATTTGATATAGTTAGATGAGAATAATGGTATTTGCCCTGCTGGGCAGATATTTTTATCCTTATCTTACAAATGAGGAAACTGGAGCTTGGAGAGTTTATTTGTCTAAAATTACAAAGCTCATAATGACAAAGACAAAACCCAGCTCTTCATAATAGCTCACATTAATGGTGTGGTTTTAGGTATTCAAAGTACAAATATCTTATCTCATTCTTCATCCCAATCCTGTAAGGTAAAAGATATTATCACTCTCATTTTACAGATGGGGAAATTGAGGATCAAAGAGATTTTTTTTCCAATGACATTCACAGAAAGAAAGATGAAAGCATCAGAAGCAGGATTCCAACCCAAATCCTTCTGACACCAAAGCCAGCACTCTAGCAGCAATGCCATACTTATTCATAATTTCAATCCAGTGCTCTTTCTTCTATACCATGTTTCCCCTCCTAAGTGTCACAGTGGGCAGTGAGAGGCAAAGAGAATCTAAATTCTGTCTTAAACACAGACTAACTGTATGAATCTGGGCAATTTATTTAGCCTCTCTGTGTCTCAGTTTCTTTATCTGTAAAATGGAGAAGTTAGGCATAATATAGCCTTGGGGCACTTTCCTTCTCTGAGCCTATGATCCTATGATCTTAGATAGACATTTGAACAAACTAGAATATTTGGTCTAGAAAAGAGAAGACTGAAAGGGGAATCTGATAATGATCTTCATATATTTTAAAGACCCATGAAAAAGAGGGCATGATATGATTTTGCATACCTCCAGAGGGCAGAATTAACAACAATAGTTGGAATGTGCAGGAAAGAAAATAGGTTCAAATAAGGAAAATTTTTCTAACAAAATAATTAAAATGGGATGGAACGCCTTACTATATAGAGTTTACTATCAAGGGGTCTTCATAGGGAGGCTAGATGACTATCAGAGATGCTGTGTGAGTAATTGGATGAGAAGGATGGGTGACGGACCCTCATTGGCCCTTTCCCAACTCTGGACATTCTATCAGCATATGAAGATACTATATATCTTCACCTGGGTTTTGCACAGACACAATTGTGAGACTGCTTATTTCTAGGTAATTGATTTATTGGATAGTAATGTACTCATTAAAACCTTGAAATCAATACTCAAGCTTTTTCGACTGATGAGAGAGAAAGACAGAGAGAAGAGGGAAGGGGAGAAGAAATGGGGGGGGGCAAAAAGGAAGAGAGAGGGAGTGAGAGTGGGAGAGGGAAGAGGGATGAAATGCTTTCCTATTAAATTATGGGTTGTTGTTTTTTTTCAGAAAACATTCAATATTAAAGCAACTAAACAAACTTTTATAACATTAAAGACTCATTTTTTAAAAGATAAGATAAAAAGGTACAAATAATCACCTTTCTCACTAATCCTTAACTCTAATCAATCACTGCTTCTCCTAGTGTAGTACTCTGTTGAACTAAGTTACCATGAATCCATTCGCTTGGAGCTAGATTCCTGTGGGCTTGTCCTCAGATCTAAGACTTTCTACAGATGTGCCAAGTGTCCATGAATGCCTTTCTTCTACTGTTGGTTATAATACCCCTAGCCCAAGTCTTTTGATTGCTGAGGACTTTAATTGATTTAATTCAGTCAACAGTGCTCAGAATGCTTGCATCCTAACTATCCTTATATCTCTCCTGTTTTCCCTAGGCCAAAGAAGAAACCGCCTTTCTGATCCATGTGGCTGCTGAGAGAAGAAAAGTCATGTCACAGGGTGCACCCGCTGATCTTCCTATAAAACCTCATGATTATCTTTTCTCCAATCAGAAGGGAGTAATTTTCCCTTTTCAAAGGAAAGAGTCTCCCCACTCAACTGGGATTACCAGCTGTTTACGGATCAATTTAAAGATAATAGTTTCCTTAGCAACCATTTCTAACACAAAATCAAATACAACTACTCTCTATTAAAGTACTTGGAACTACAAAAATTCTAACTTATGCCAGAATATGACTTTTAAACACACATACACATTTAGCCAAAACATAACAAGGTTTTAAAACAGTCCTATAAAATGTTTTCTCCACACCCACCCTCAGTAGGGCATGCAACCAAGTTAATTGACCCATGCAAAGAGGAAAGCAGGAGCTTCATTTAGTATGCGCTCCAAATAAGCTAATTGACCTAATACTTTACATTTATATACATTGTCTTTATTACTCTCCTTAGATTTCAAACCTTCTCACATCTCTCAATTGAGGCTCATAGCAATCCAGTGAGATAGTCATAGAAGTAGTCAGGGCCCTTAGCTATCTTCTGGGCCAGCCCCTTCGTTTTGTAGAAGAGTTGACAGGAGTAGAATGATGGTTGGGTCAGTATTGCTCCAAGGCAGTGATCCATTCAAATTATAGGAAACAGTATATAAACAGTTTAGGGGTCCTACAAGATATATCCACAGTCCTTACCTAAGTCAACTCTGCTTTTCCTCCCTTGGAGACCAGCTCAGTACTATGGATAGAATCCTAGAATAACAAAACTGAAAGGATTTTAAATACCATCTAGTCAAATGTCCTCATTTCACAGATCAGGAAACTCAGGCCCACAGGACTGACATAACGTGACCAAGGTCAGTGGGAGGGCTAGAATTTGATAATCCAGCCTTCTGAATTCTCAGATCAATACTCTGTCTACTATACCACACTGCTGTCATTCATTTTGCATATGAAGAATTAGTGCTAATTGACATTGATGGGGTGTCATTTATTCCTCACTTTAGGAAAGTCTGTAAGAGTTTTCATTAACCCTCAGTCAGAAAACTCTTTTCTGTCTAGGACTAGGCTAGAGCTCTCAGACTGGATGATTTCCACACCAGAGAGAGAGAAAAAAAGCTTTCCTCTTTAGAGCCTTCCTTATAAAGCTATCCTCAACTACCCTGACTCTTCAGCAGCACCTCCAGCAACCCCAGAACCAATCTCCTTTTACAGATGACTTACAGAAAATCCTAGAGAGTGAAGAGGTGTGACTCAAAATCTACTCTCCTGGTGCCAGGGAAGTCCAGGTCATGTTTACCCCCCTTCTTCCTTGAGCGATGGTGACAACATCAGATGAGTTAACAAGAGTGATTGATTTCAAGCACGCACAGCATTCTGTCGGGCTTAACACTCCTGAAATGTGTTTCTCGCTGACACTGGGAGTGACAACGAGTCCTATTTTGGGAAGGAAACAAACTGCTCAATCCATGAATAGATAGAACAAATGTAAATCAGAGTGAGAAAGAGGTTACCCGTGCCTTCCAAAGCCTTGTTCCAAGTTTCCATGGGAAGAGAAGGATTATGCCCTCTCTCCAGCACCCTGCTGCCTCTTTGCTGATTTTTTTATATAGTCTGTGCCTACATAGGAAAAAAAATATGAGATAGAGACCTTACTCTCACGTCGGAAAATCCAAGAGGCAGTGTGGTTTAGAGGATAGCGTGCTGGAAAGAGAGACAGGGAGACCTGCCTCAGATATTTAATAGCTATATAACCTTGGGCAAGCCACTTAACTACTTTGGGCCACAGGGTCCTCAAGTGTAAAGTGAGGTGGCTGGGTTCAGTGACCTCTAAGATCCTTTCTAGCTCCAAATCTATACTCATGCGATCTTATAACCTGTCCCCTCCCATTTAAAAAGGTGTCTTCTCTGCAAATTAGACTATTTTGTGTCTGGATACACTGACTTGCATCTTCATTCTGCATAGTTGTCTAATGGGTCCACTTTCAGGTAATTCACACAATGTGAGCAGTCTTCTTCCTTAACATTACCTTCTTTCCTTAATACCTTCCCTCCAAAGAATCCATAGCAGCAGGCAAAGTTCTTTTAATGGTAACCTCCTTACACTCTATAGATACCCCTAAGAGCAACAATACAATTTAAAAGAATGAAATAAAGAAAAATATTGTGCTTAATATGTGCTTAGACCTACAATAAACACTGGGGATTCCAATAAAAAAAGAAAGCATACTTCTCTCGAGGAACTCACACTCTAATGGAAGAAGACAATATATATAGAAGAGTTCACCTAAAGACAGAGCATTTATTCAGCTTTACTATGTGCTAGGCATATCTGTTAGTGCAGATGGAAAGGCCCAGAGGTCCTGAGATTTCAGCAAGAAGAGAGCAAGGCCCAGGAGTCCTTAAGATGTAAGGCACAGACATGGCCCACCACTATGGGAAAGTGGGAAGTGAAACTATGGGTCATAATGGAATCTGGTGTTCCCTCTGGTAGAAGTGGGGTTGGAGATTCAGTGCCTGTCCAGGAGTAGAGAAAGGAAAGGCAGCTTTGGATGAAAGATTGGAGAGGGCTCTGGGGTGACTGGAGAGCAAGGGTGTGTTGGTAAAATTTTTAAAACCTACCTCTCTGGGGGGAAAACACACATATACATACACATATATCCATATGGTATATAAATATATACCACATGTATGGTATATAAGACACAGTTTTAAGTTTAATCTGCATTATTAATATTTTTAGATAATCAACAAAACTATAAATCAAGCCCTGATTTGTAGTTTGCTATGTTCCATGGTATAAACGTGCACATTGAAAATTTCCCATTCGATTCTTGGGGTCTCCAGCAGACCCTTGGTGTAGAAGGAATTTGGTTCCCATTGGAGACTTCTAGGTGTTCCCAGCAAGGTCTGGATAGCCTGTCATCAGGAGTAGGGAAAAAAGTGGGTCCCACAGCAGGGGTGGCATCTCTGTCCATGAAAGTAGTGCCCTCCCATAACTGGGTGACCCTGGAGTTTATACTCATACTTAACATTTAACTGTGCAGTGCAACTCTAAGATCCTGTCCACACTGGTATTTGCAAAAGTCTGTCTCAACCTAGCCACTACTGATACAGACAGGCTTTGCTTAAATCAAAAGACTCAAAGTAACCTGCTGCCCATAGCTGAAACTTTCTTTCATTTTATACAGACTCGGTTCAACCTTGGGAATCGGATATTCTTGTCTACTATCCCTACTTCTGACTGAATTGTATGCTTCTCAAGGGAAAGGATTGCATCTTATTTTATCTTCGTATTCCTAGAGCCTAGTAACAATAACACTGCACAGAGTAGATGCCTAATATTGCTTTTGGTGACTTGAATTGGTCGGGATAGTCTCACCTCAAAGACATATCTATACATACATACATATACATTTATATATACTAACATAATTCATAACATGGACAATAAAATTATACTATACCTGCCATCTTTATGACTAGAATGGTCACCATACAGCATTTACATATTGTAGTCTACATCTGTCTATAAGATGGATAGAACAAACATCTTAAATGTTTCTAAAATAGTTTAACCTACATTAACCACAGAGTACTAGACTTTCTGTTCCTGGGGCAAGGGCAGAGGGGGAACAACCTTTAAAAATACAATTCTTGGGGCAGCTAGGTGGTGAAGTGAATAGAGCACCAGCCCTGGAGTCAGGAGGACCTGAGCTCAAATCTGACTTCAGACACTTAACACTTCCTAGCTGTGTGACCTTGGGCAAGTCACTTAACCTCAACTGCCCTGTCTTCCCACCTCCAATATATATGAAAAATTCTTCATGAGATTTTCTCTGGGAGAAGGGAAGCCAAACTATCTGATGCCTCATGACGATGATGGATGGTAATGTGGTAAATACAGGGTGTCATATAATAAAAGAATTTAAAAAACACACAATTGAGTATTACTATTACACAAACTTGTGACAGCTAATACACACACATTGGGACTGATGATAAAAAGGCTTAAATCAAAAGTTTGACTGTTTCAGGTTAGGGAGGAGATATTTAGGGGCAGGTAGGATTTGTGGAACTCCTGGTATCACCCTGTGTAGACAGGTGTTATACTCTTAAAAAATAATAGCTAGAATGTCAATACTTTACAAATACTATCTCATTCTCATGACAACCCTGAAAGGTAGATGCTATTGGACTATCCCCATTTTAAAGATGAGGAAACTGAGGCTGAGAAAGGTTAAGTGACTTACCCAGAGTAATAAGTAGTAAGTAGTGGTTGAGACCAGATTGGAAATTCTGACATCAGATCCAGTCTCTCTCCCCTATACCTTCTAAAGGTGGAGTGATACCTAGTGTCAACCCTGCTTCTGTGACAGATCACAAAGTGAATACTTAATTATGTTATTCTAATATCTTTCCAAATATCAATGCACTGAATCTGCACACAATCTCTTCACTATATCCTTTAGCCTCCCCATGTTTCTAAATTAAATGGCTACTTGCTTTGGTCTCAAGAAACCTCTTGCTCCCCAAGCAACTATACCAACATGGGCTATGTCTAAACATCATTGAAACTTCCAGAAGACAAGTCAGCCAGAAGAGAGCAGAACCTTTTGGCTACAAAATATGACAGGTAAGTTTTAATGGGGAGAAGGAGAAGAAGAGGGGATCAGCCCAGAGTAGCAGGCTGGGACAAAACCAAGTGTGACAGTAACACAAAAGGCAATTCAGATGACCTTGGGCCCTCTTCAGGGTGTGTGTGTGTGTGTGTGTGTGAGAGAGAGAGACAGACAGACAGACAGACAGACAGACAAACAGAGAGACAGACTGTGGATCTACACAGCAAGACTTAACTGGAGGAATGCAGTGTGACAGTGAAAGGTAATAGCCTGCTTTACAATTTCTCCTCAAATACCTCCTGAGTCAGAGCATAAGACACAAGACACTCCATGAGGAATCCCCAATCAGAGGTTTTAGATCCCGAAGTCATAGCCAGTGGATTTCCAAACCAGTTGCTGCTACCACCACCTTCCCCTTCAGCTACCCAGTAGGGGAGTGAATCCATTCCAAAGACTTTGTTACCAACTTCTACCACCCTCCCTCCTCCTCAACTCTCCTCCAGCAATTGGGAAAATAAAAAGTAATTCCTTATCAAAAAGTTGGCACAGAGGAGGATGATTTAGATCTAGTTAACCTAGACAGCCTTTGATAAAATGTCTCATACTATTCTTGTGGAGAAGATAGAGATATGGATTAGATAATAATGCAATCACATCAGTTCATAATTGATTCTATAACTGGACTTCAATAGTTGTGGCAAGAGGTCTCCATTGGAGTACCTAGGGATCTCTACCTGGTCCTGTGTGGCTTAAAATCTTTATCAGTGACTTGGACAAGACACAGATAGTATGCTCTTCAAATCTGCAGATAACACAAAGCTGAGAAGAATAGTTAACATACTGGATAAAAAAGACATGATCTGAAATGATTTTGGTAGGCTGGAGCATGGGCTAAAGAAATTGATTATGATAAGATACAATTAGATGAAATAAAATAGGTATAAATAAAAAATTTTTCACAGGTCCAAATGAACATCCTTACAATATAAGGTAGAAGAGGCCCAGACAGCCAATAGTTTTTCTGAAAAGAATAGGGGAGGGTTAGGGGTGGAGATGAGAGATGGGCTACAGACTTGATATGAGTCAGCAAGACAATGCGACAACCAAAAAAGCTAATTCATTATTAGCTGCAGTGGGAGGTCCATAGTTTAGAGGAACAGGGAGATGATAATCCCCCCATTCTCTGTCCTGGGGTAGGGTTCAATTCCATACACCACAGTTTAAGAAAGATGTTGACAAGCTATAGAATGTCCAGAGAAAAGCAGTAAGAATGACAAGGGCAGAGCCAAAATGGTGGAGTAAAAGCAAGAACTTGTTTGAGATCTCCCCCAAATGCCTACAAATACCTGTAAAAAATTACTCTAAACAAATTCTAGAGCCACAGAGCCCACAAATTGACAGAGTGAAACAAGTTTCCAGCCCAGGACAACCTGGAAGGTAAACAGGAAAGGTCTATCACACCAGGCTGGGAGCAAAGCACAGTCTAGCATGGGCTGTGCCAGCACAGACAGGGTCAAAGCAGGCCTCAAGGGACTAAATCGCTGGCAACTGTGGTGGTTTCCAGACTTCTCAACCCACAAAAACCAAAGACAAAGTAAAAGGTCAGTGGGAAAACTCTATCAGACCTAGGTGAGAGAGGAGCATGGTCCAGCCCCAGCCCCAGGGAAGTGGAGGTGGTAGCAGGAGTGGCATAGGTGCTGGCTGCAGCTGCTTTTAGAGCTCTGGGCTCACAGATGGTGAGAGGATTGAATGAAGTCCTAGGTGGCAGTCCAGGGGTAAGGAGGAGCACTGATATGGTGGGGCTTGTGGTTGCAGTGAAGAGGCAATGCCCCTTACAGTTTCAAGGCAGAAAAGAGTGTTTGTGGTCACTCACAGACCAGACCACAGGCCAGAAGAGGAGTAAACACCTCATCTTTGATTATACCACCTTGGAAGAGCTGAACATTTACGGTTCCTTAGAAATATCTCTGAAAACATCTGTACAAAACCCCTGAAGCTTGGGACAATACACCCACCCCCACTGGAAACAGAGATCTACCTTGACAAAGAGTTAGAAAGTCAAGTATTTGGCTGGGAAAATGAACAAACAGTATAAAAAAACTCAGACTAAAGAATCTAACTTTGTGACAAAGAAGATCAAAATATACAACCAGAAGACGACAACAAAGTCAAAGCTCCTACATCAAAACCCTCCAAGAAAAATATGAATTGGTCTCAAGCCATAGAAGAGCTCAAAAAGGAGTTTGAAAATCAAGTAAGAGAAGTAGAGGAAAAATTGGGAAGATAAATGAGAGTGATGCAAGAAAATCATCAAAAACAAGCCAACAGCTTACTAAAGGAGACCCAAAAAAATAGTGAAGAAAATAACACCTTAAAAATTTAATCTAACCCAAATTGCAAAAAGAGGCCCAAAAAGCCAATGAGAAGAAGAGTGCCTTAAGAAGCAGAATTGACCAAATGGCAGAGGAGGTCCAAAAGATCACCAAAGAAAATAATTCCTTAAAAATTAGAATGGAACAAATGGAAGCAAATGACTTTATGAGAACTCAAGATACTATAAAACAGAACTAAAAGAACTCACAAAGAAACCAAAAGAAGACAATGTGAAATATCTCATCAGAAAAACCGCTGACCTAGAAAATAAATCCAGGAGAGATAATTTTAAAATTATTGGACTACCTGAAAGCCATGATCAAAAATAGAGCCTAGATATCATTTTTCAAGGAATTATCAAGGAAAACTACCTTGATATTCTAGAACCAGAGGGTAAAATAGAAATTAAAAGAATCCACAGATAGCCTCTTAAAAGAGATCCCAAAAGGGAAGCTCCTAGGGATATTGTAATAAAATTCCAGACTTCCTAGATCAAGGAGAAAATATTGCAAGCAGTCAGAAACAATTTGGTTATTGTGGAAACACAAACAGGATAACACAAGATCTAGCAGCTTCTACATTAAGGGATCAGAGGGTTTGGGATATGATATTCTAGAGGTCAGAGGAGCTAGGATTAAAACCAAGAATCACCTACCCAGCAAAATTGAATATAAGACTTCAGAGGAAAAACAAACATTCAATGAAATAGAGGACTTTAAAGCATCCTTGATGAAAATACCAGAGTTGAACAGAAAATTTGACTTTCAAATACAAGAATGAAAATGTAAACATGAAAGAGAAATAATAAGGGACTTATTAAAGTTTAACTGTTTATATTCCTACATGTAAAGATGATTTTTGTAACTCATGGGATCTTTCTTAGTATTAGAGTAGTTGGAGGTAATATAGATAGACAGACAGATGGATGGATGGATAGACAGACCGAGAGCATAGGGTGAGTTGAATATGAGAGGATGGTGTCTAAAAATAAAATTAAAGGATAAGAAAGGAATATATTGGGAAAATAAAGGGAGAGGCAGAATGGAGCAAATTATCTCATATAAAAGAGGCAAGAAAAAGAATTTAAAACAGAGAGGAAGGGGGGGAGGTTAGAGGAAATGAGTGAACCTTACTCTCACTGGATTTGGCTTAAAGAGGGAATAACATACACACTCATTTGGGTAACTTACCCTATAGGAAAGTAAGGAGGAAGGGGATAAGGGGGGGGGATGATAGAAGGGAGGGCAGGGGCAGGGAGAGGATAGTCAGAAGCAAACACTTTTGAAAAGGGGCAGGGTCAAAAAAGAAAATAGAATAAATGGGAGGCAGGATAGGATGGAGGGAAATATAGTTAATCTTGCACAACATGACTATTACAGAAGTGTTTTGCATAACTACAAATTTATAACCTATATTTAATTGCTTGCCTTTTCAATGACAGTGGGTGGGGAGGGAAGAAGGGAGAGAATTTGGAACTCAAAGTTTTAAAAACAATGTTAAAAACTATTTTTGCATGCAACTGGGAAATAAAATATACAGGCAATGGGGTATAGAAATCTATCTTGCCCTACAAGAAAGTAAGGGGGAAAGGGAAAAGGAGGGGGTGATAGAAGTGAGGGCAAACTGGGGGAAGGGGTAATCAGAAGTGGAGAGCAGGGGAAAGATGGGGAGAAAGTTTGGAACTCAAAATCTTGCAGAAATGAATGTTGGAAACTAAAAATAAATTAATTAATTTTTTTTAAAAAAGAATGACAAGGCACCTTGAGTTCATGATACTTGAGGATAAGTTGAAGGCTTCAATTATGTTTAGCCTGGAGAAAGAAGGTTCAGAGGAAACAACATATTCAAGTATCTGAAGAATTGGCACATGGAGGAGAGGGTACATTTGTTCTTCACGTCTCCAGATGGTAGGACCAAGAGTAGTGATAACAGTTCAAAAAGGGCACCCTCTTCCTAGTTGTATAACCCTGGTCAAGTCACTTAACCTCTGTTTGCCCTAATCTACCAGAGAAGGAAATGGCAAACCATTGCAGAATCTTTGCCAAGAAAACCCATGGACAGTATTGACCTGCTATGGTCCACAGGGCCACAAAGAGTTTGTCACAACTGAACAATAAGTCATACATAAGAATCCCTGTGGGTCCTATATTGACTTAGAAAGCCACATATTAACATTATCTGTGTTCTATTTAATTTTATCTATTTTATTAAAGATTTCCCAATTATATTTCAGCCTGGTTTAGGCCACATTCAGGAGTGTTGTGTGGAGTCTGCAAGAAAATGTTTGACACTTTTGGATTAGATAATCTTTAGGATCCATTTCAAGTCTTAAAAACAAAAAAAACACAATCCTATTTGTTCAATTTTTGTATTGTGAAATAATAATAATAGTCATATCATTAAAATAGTCTATAATTTTCAAAGTAGCTAAATATATGATCTTCTTTGAGTCTCATAACAACCCTGTGAGGTAGGTATTACATTCTGCAGATTAGAAAGCTGAGGCTAAAAAAGGTAAAGTAATTTGCCTATGTTAACATACCAAGTAAGATCAGAAGGAGAATCTGTGCCTACATTTTCATGTCACTGAGTCTAGCACTCAAATCAAATTGCTTCTGGATGCATGAAGAATTTTGACATGATTACCAAATTCTGTGTATTTAAAGCATCGACAAAATGTCTGCTGCTATTGAATTGTTTTGGTTTTTTTTTTTTAAGCAATTGGGGTTAAGTAACTTCCTCAAGGTTACACAGCCAGCCATCTCTGGGTGTGGTGCTAAGCATCTGAGCCCGGACCCGATCCCCAGGTCGTCCCGACATTGGAGCCAGTGCTCCCACTGACTGAGCCACCTGGCCGCCCCTAAGCAATTGGGGTTAAGTAACTTGCTCAAGGTTACACGGCCAGGTGTTTCTGGGTGGGTAATAAGTGTCTGAGCCCAGATTCGATCCACATGTCATCCCGACACTGGAGCTCTTACTCGCTGTGCTACCTGGCTATTGAATATATATATATAATAGCCCCTGCTATTGAATTGTTACAACAAGGTCTTCTGAACTCCCAACTCAAACTTGTACCCCTGCATACATTTTATTCGTATAATATAACCTTTTTGGTATATGTAAAAATTAGGTACTCCAGCCTCTAGCCTTATGTAGAGCTAATCTAAGAACCTGAGAATAGAACCTTGAAAGACAAAGTCATCAAGTAGTCAAAAAACCACCCACATTGGCCTCCAAGCTTCACTGAGACCCAGGAAATCTGTGAGCAGGAAAATGCAATACACAGGTGACAAAAGTTGGACAATTAATTGAGTGGGGAAATAGGGCTTAGGAGAGCTAGGTCTACTGCACAGTGACATTAAAATAGATGCTGCTACCAGATGGCAGAGAGCAGAGGTAAAAAGACAAAAAAAAAAATAAGCAAAAAACAACAATCCTTACATTCCTCATCAGTGCTGAAGAAAAAGATAACACCAAGAAAGGTTACCAGAAGTCCAGTCATTATGCTGGGCTGGAAACATGATGCTGGGGGGAAAGAGAAACAAGTCTCAAAAGGCTGATGGGGGATTTTGAGAAGCTCCATGAGCTTTCGGAAGAACTTGCAACAAGAGGAGCTGCCATCTGCTTCCCCAGCTGCATTTTCATTCCAGCAGAATAGCGATCATCTCCTGGGGAGAGTACCCACAGAATTCTCTATCAACCATTTCAAAGTGCTTAAATACATCACCTCATTCGAGGCTCACAACAACTCTATGAGGTAGATATTACAGGTATCATTACATGCTGCAGATTAGAAAGCTGAAGCTAAGAACGATTAAGTAATTTGCCTTATGTTAACACACCAAGTAAGGTCAGGAGAATTTGTATCTAGGTCTTCATGACACTGCACAGCTAGATGGTTCAGTGGATACATCAGACTTTGAATCAAAAAGACTTATCGTCATGGATTTAAATCCAGCCTCAGACATTTATTAGCTATATGACCCTGGGCAAGTCACTTTACCCTATCTGCCTCAGTTTCCTCATCTGTAAAATGAACTGGAAAAGGAAATGACCAACCACTCCAGTATCCTTGACAAGAAAACCCCAAAATGGGGTCACAAAGAGTAGACATGACTGAAATGACTGAACAATCATAATACTGAGCCTAGCAGTGATTTCTATGACTTTTTATTACACACATGGATAGGGAGGTGGGAGGTTTGACAAAGGGTGTAAGGAAACTAATCACATAACAACACTTAGAACAACTAAACACAAATCTTAATGGTAATAGCATGTCTTATAAAAGGCTTTGAAAGTTACATGTTGACAAGTTATACATAATAGAAACAGTTTCATGTACAATCTTCTGTTCTACTGTGGATTTGGAAATGTTCATTTTCAGTGTTAAGTTCACGTTATCCAATCTGGTATTCAAAGGTTGCCAAACGAGCCTCTTAACCTACTGGGAAGAAATTATTGTGACACACAAAAATACCAGGATACCTTTCAGAGTGGCTGGCTCCTGCCTCTACCCAGTGGTAGGGACTAATGTCTATTCCCCTTGCAAGTACTCTGGCTACATGGTTTTATTTAAAAAAAAAGAAAACTGACTCTTAAGAAAATAGGTGAATATGTGAAAGTCATGTAGTGGCTTGAGAAAACTGAGGACAGTGGGAAAAGCCCTGAATCGGGGTTCTGAAGACACAGCAATATGATCTATAATGATGGACTTTGGGCAAATCACTTAATCTCTATGAACCTCTATTTTCTTATGTCAATAAACTAAGGGAACACAGGATCATAGGATGATAGATTCAAAGAGGAAGGGCATTTATAGCCCATCAAGTTCATCCACCATATTTGGAAACTGGCATACTGGAAAGATAGCTAGACCTAGAGTTGAAAGGTTTTGTTTCAATTCTTGTTCCTGAAATTTATTTCACTTTATGGACCTCGGTTTTTTTACATCTAAAAGGAGTGGGTTGGGACGGCCAGGTGGTGCAGTGAGTAAGAGCACCGGCCCCAGTGTTGGGATGACCTGGGATCGAATCCAGGCTCAGATACTTACCACCACACCCAGAAATAACTGGCCATGTAAACTTGAGCCAGTTACTTAACCCCAATTGCTTTAAAAAAGAAAAAATAAATAAATAAAAGGAGTGGGTTGGGGGGAGGCTAGGTGGCACAGTGAGTAAAGCACCAGCCCCAGAATCAGGAGGACCCAAGTTCAGTTCCGGCCACAGACACTTAACACCCACACAAAAAAACTAGACGTATAACCTTGGGCAAGTTACTTAACCCAAATTGCCCTCCAAAAGGCAAAAAAAATATAATAATAATAATAATTAATTTTAAAAAATAAAAGGAGTGGATTGGACTAAGATTATCTCTAAGGTCCTTTCCAGCTCTCCCATTTTATATCTTTATGTCCCAGTCATACAAAGTTCTCAATGCCACTTGGCATTGGTTCAGTCCTTCTATATGCCAAAAATACAAATGTGAGTTCAAGGTCAGTGCAACTGCTTTGAGAATTCCTATTACACAGCCTCCTTCTTGTCAAGACCCTGTCTGGTGGCAGAACTTCTGACCAAAGTATTCTCTGTAGGAACTAGTCTCAATGTCTGGATCTTTCCACAGGCCATGGTCCACTCCACTTGACCAGATTGAGAAGTAAAGAGAGTACAGTATCTTGCTGTGCTTACTGGTTAGTTATAAGAAGAATTTTTTTTTTGATGATGTAGAACAAAACATAACCTTAAAGGCTCTGCTCCTATGGAGTATTTCCAAAGAATTGTGCTTTGGAAAGTATGGGGTGCCATAGGTGATGCCTCCTGTGTGACCTTCTTGCAAGCAGCTAGGCAGGACAGTAGATTGAATGCTGGTCCTGGAGTCACATAGACCTAGAGTACAAATCCTCCTTAGACACGTATCAGTTGTGTGACCCTAGACAAGTCACTTACGCTCTGTCTGCCTCAACTGTAAAATGGGGATCATAGTAGCACCTACCTTCCTGGGTTGTTATGAGGATCAAATGAGATAATATTATAAAGTACTTAGCACAATGCCTAGTGCTAAATTAATGCTTGTTTTCTTCTTCTTTACATAACTCTTTCCTCTTGGCATTAAATTTGCCCTAATTAAGCACTCCCCAAGCAGGCCAGAATGATCCATACTGCAAAACTACATAACCATCCCTGATAATGACTACAGCTGCATCTAGATAGTCAGGCTTAGCTTGGAGACAGGTAATATATATCTATAAAAGACATATGTCAGGGCAGCTAGGTGGAGCAGTGAGTAAAGTGCCGGCCCTAGAGTCAGGAGGACCTGAGTTCAGATCTGGCCTCATACACTTAACACACACACACACACACACACACACACACACACACACACACACACACACACAAACTAGCCGTGTAAACTTGGGCAAGTTACTTAACCCCAATTGCCTTCCAAAAGGCCAAAAAAAAGACATATGTCAGACACCCACACACACAATGGATTTCCAGATATGTGGAGACCCCCATTTGCTACAAACACTGCATTTGATCCCTAGCCACAAGTGTCTTTGCAAGATTAAAAGAAAACAGAAAAACTGTAAGTCCCTATTCTTCTGAGACATCATGAATTCCTCTTTCCCCACCAAGTATTCTTATTGTAGGTTTGTATTCTTTCTGAAATAAATTTGAATATTAGAAAGCAAGAGTCTGATGTCTGTATTGTTCTGAAAGTGTCCAGCAGACATAAGATGATCATATGAGAATTCGCTCTAGATGCATCCACAGGAATAATTTTGTTCAACAACCTTCTGATGATCAATTATCAAGCAAGCAATAAGTGAAGGAGTTCCCAAAATGTTCCTTGCTACCAAAGCCCATCTTTTTTAACACCAAATTCTCCATGGTGCTATATATGGCTACAAATCATGAAACATCATGATCTCAGAAGAATCAAAATAGTTGATGACCCAAAAGGAAAAATGCATGGTAGCTCCAAGTAAACTGTAGCATAGTATCACCAATACTTTGACTGTGAGAAGTGGCCTGTATCTATATATACATACACATATTTACACACATGCATATGTGTGTATGTAAACACATATGTGCACATATATGTATGTGTGTATGTGCTTTTACTTATATCTGTGCCTGGAAAAGTTGGTGAGAGGGGTATGGAATGAGAGTGAGGCCGAAAACTATGAAATCCTAAAAGACCATCAGAAGGTAAACTCCTTGAAAGTAAGATCCATTTCACTCATTGTTTTTGTGTTGTCAGTGCCTAGAACACTGTCTGGCAAATTATTATTTTTAATAATAATAAGAGCTAGCCTTTATATAACACTATAAGCCAGGTACTTTACAAATATTGTATCATTTGATCCTCACAACAACTCTGTGAGGTAGACTCTAGCATTATCCCCATTTTACAGATGAAGAAACTGAGGCAAAGTAAATGAATTATTAATTAATAAATTAAAAGTTTAAAAAATTACCTTAGCTAGTTGAGTGTCTGAGATCCAAATCTGAACTCAAATTTTCCTGACTCCAGACCCAGAACTCTATCCTTAGCTGTCTCTAATAGGTATTCAATATATGATTGCTGATTGGTTTATTGATGAAGGTCTCCCCAATAATGTTTTGATCCATTATGTTATATGTATTGCAGGGTGCTGACAAGAATTGCTCACTGTCAGAAGACACAGATTCAAGCAGTGGGAGTGGGGGGTTAGCAGCAACAATGAGATCGTGGCACTATGAAATTGTCAACTCATCAACCAAAAAGCTATTGACAAGCATTTCTTAAGTGTGCCAGGCACTGTGCTAGAAACTGGAGATACAGAACCAATGAATGAAACATTTCCTGCTCCCAAGGAGCTAGCATCCTATCAAAAAATAGAACTTCTAAGTATGTGCAAAATAATATACTAAACTAATAAGTATATAATATAACATAATTATAACATATCATAATGTAACATAACATAACTTAATGTAACACAACATAACATAACATAACATAACATAACATAACATAACATAACATAACATAATATAATATAATATAATATAATATAATATAATATAATATAATATAATATAATATAATATAATATAATATAATATAATATAATATAATATAATATAATATAATATAATATAATATATAAAACTAATATATAATCTGAAGCTCAATGATTCTGTCTACCAATGAGAAGTCTTATGCAAATTTCAAATTTGAGTTCCTGGTGCTGTTGTTGTTATTTTTGTTGTTGATCAGTTGTGTCTGACTCTGTGATCCCATTTGGGGTTTTCTTGGCAAAGATGCTAGAGTGGTTTGTCATTTCCTTCTGCAGCTCATTTTACAGATGAGGAAACTAAAACAAACAGGATTAAGTGACTTGCCCAGGGTCACACAGCTAGTAAATGTCTGAGTTAAGATTCTCACTCAAAAGAAAGATGAGTCTGAATTCAGGTCCAACACTCTACTGCCACCTACTTACCCTGAGCCCCAAGTTACAAATACATAAATATAAAATCATATGGCAGGAAGGGTACTATCAGCTTGGGGGAGATCCAGAAGGACTTCATGTAGAAAATATTACTGAGCTGAGCTTTGAAAAAAAAATACTAGATAAGTCTTGGTTTAAAAAAAGAAAACTAAATGTAATTAGCAGTAATAAAGCTGAGATTCCAGTGTCACAGAATTAAACACATGGTGGAAGTCTAAGTGGATGGTCATTAAATCATTTATGTGTATAGGGACCTTAGAAGCATCAAGATTGTGATCCTGTCTGTTCCTCACCTTCACAAGCCAACCACTACCATCTTTATTTTTATCATTAGGTGGAAAAATATTTTGAAAAATTGGCCATTTGCATATATAATGACTTTTAAGAACTTTTTCATGGAAATAGTCAACATTTGGAGAGCCATTTCTAGCATTTTCCCCTCTCATAACCTGGTAGGATAAACGATCAAATTGCATGAAAGCCAGCTGTATACAATCCTGCAAATGGGAAAAACCTGTGTAAACTTAATGCTTCGCTGGTTTAGCTTTTCACATAGTCACTTCTCTGTGACATATCTGTCATGTTTGCTTATTTTCCTAGTCAAAAATATTCTTGCCACTCTCAACCCTGAAGGATAAACAGAGCAGAATACTGGGTATTTCTTGACATTATTCAAATCAATAATTGAATATGAACAATTTCTAGGCCCTCTTTGTCCTGGTGGCAATAATTCTTGGAGCTGGACAATATCAACTCTTATGCTTTGTCCTTGATTAGATCTTTGAGGGTCAATTAGGTCTCCTATTTTCATGCAAAGCAGGATGTGCTAGGAAAAGCATAAAATTTGGAGGCAAAGGACCTGGGTTCAAATCCTGAATGTATCACTACTTTTGTGACCTTTGGCAAATCACTTAATCTGACTCGGCCTCTGGGTTTTCTTGTCTGTGAAATAAGGGGCTTGAACTTGTTGACTTCTTTTTTCATTTTTATTTATTTTTAATTTATGGAATAAAACAAGCATTTCTATAACTTAGTATAGTAGAAAGATGATCTACACAAAACTGCAAATCTATTGCATATGGCTTGCTATTGCATTTAAATATATAATAAAGTAATCACATAAAATTTCTTTTTTTCCTTTTTCCCCTCCCCCACAGAGATGGCTACCACTAGACATAAATATATGTGTGTGTTTATGTGGGTATACGCACATATATGTGTAAAATCATTTTCTATGTACTTCTGTCAGCTCTTTCTCTGGATGCAGATAGTATCTTCCTTCATATGCACTTAGTAGCTAATTCAAATATTTATAACAGTTAAAATGACCTTCACTCAAAGTTATTCTTAAAGCAATATTGCTGTTAATGTATATAACATTCTCTTGGTTCTGCTCATTTCACTCTTCTTTATTTCATACAAGTCTGCCCATGCTTTTCTAAAATAATTGAGCTCATCATTTCTTATAGGATTCTTGTCCTCCCATTCCCCATTTGGCAGGCATACCTGTAATTTCCAATTCTTGGCCACCACAAAGAGAGCTGATATAAATATTTTAAAACATATAGGTTCATTTCCTTTTTCCCTAATTATCTTTGGAAATAGATCTGGTAGTGGTATTGCTGGGTAGAGGCATTTTAATAGCTCTTTGGGCATAATTGCAAATTGCTCTCCAAAATGGTTGGATCAGTTCACAATTACAAAAACAAGAAATTTTAAAATCCCTTCCAGCTCTAAATCTATAATCCTTTGGTTAGTAGGTTACATATTGAGCCATCTATCATCTTCTGAAACTGGAGTCAGAATCAGAGGAAGTAGAGGCCTCAAGCCTTTTTATATCTAACATTTTTTAAAATTTATTTTTATTTTCAGCTCCAAATTCTTTCCCTCTTTCCATTCCTTTCCCACCCACTGAAAAAGTAAGAAATACAATATCCATTATACATATGAAGTCATGCAAAACATTTTAAAATTAGGCCTACTCTAAAGGAAAAAGTAAAGAAAACATGCTTCACCCTGCTCTCTGGGATCATTAGTTCTCTATTTGGAAGTAGATACTATTTTTCATCATGAGTTCTTTCACATTGTGGTGTTTCATTTATTTCATCAGGGTTACTATGTTTATCATAGTTGATTATCCTTAGAATATTACTTTTACTGTATACATCATTCTCCTGGTTCTGTTTACTTCACTTTGCATCAGTTCGTGTAAGTCTTTTCTGGTTTTTCTGAAACCATCCCTTTCATCATTTTTCACAACATAATAGTGTTCCATCATATTTGTGTACAATAACTTGTTAATTACAATAGAATACAATAACTTGCTAATGTCCAATTGATGGGCATTCCCTCAGTTTTAAATACTTTGCCACCACAAAAAAAGCTGCTTTTTCTTTGATTTCTTTGGGATGCAGACATAGTAGTGGTGTTGCTGGGTCAAAGGGTATACAGAGTTTGCTAGCCCTTTGGGCATAGCTCCAAATTGTTCTCCAGAATTGTTGGACTAGTTCACAGCTCCACCAAACAGTACAGTAGTGTGCCTATTTTCCCACATTCCTCCCAGTATGTCTGGAGTAACCTTGATTTATATTTGAAGCAACTGAAAATTGAGAAAATGTCACTTTCCCTGAGGACTCACAACTAAATAAAATGACAATAGGGCATACACCTGCCAATGGTGATGGTATCAGCCCTTGACTCTCTCATTGAGCTACCCTGGGAAGTTGTGGGGCATACACAGCTTCCTAAAATGCTAGAGCTACAAGAGACTTTGGAGATCATCAAATGATAGAATTTCAAACTAGAAACAAATTTAGAGATCATCTAGTTCAAACCCCTTATTTTTTTTCAACCCTTTATTTTTTTCACAAGAGGAAACTGAGATTCAAACAGCTTAAGTGACCTGTCACCTTATTAATACCTCAAAAGAAACCAGGATAATATCACAAACTACCAAGTTTTCATCCTTATTTTCTCATAAAATATAAACATTTTTGAGACATATCTACACTTTCATGAAAGTACCTAAATGTTGCCTTATTCAAAATCATGATTGCAATTCTTGTTTTAAAAAAAACCCATACCCAAAGATATTAAATTTTATTCCAGCTCCTCACTTTAACTCATATTACAGTATGATTCTTTTAAAGTATGCTTCTTCTACATAGTAAATTCTTACAATCTCTTCTCTGATTCATTCATATTCAAGATTATAATTTTTAAATTTGTTTCCCTCTACCAAATTCCATTTTCCCCCTCTTAAGTCAGCACTAAGTTCTGTGCTTTATTTTGCTTATACTAAGCTGATCACAGCATCCTCCTATAGACACATATCCACCCTCCACTGCTCAGCACAAGCCCAAATTCCTAGATTCTACTTTTATTGCTATTCCCTTTAAGGCAGTATGAATTCAATTCTTCTCCTTCTCTATTATTTTCTCCTTCTAGGAAGCAATAGGATCTAATACTCTTTTGTTGAACTAACACATAAATGTTATCTTTCTGAACCTCAAACTAGCTTGGCTTCTAAAAGATAACAGCCCTGTGACCTTCTTTACCCAGTCCAGAAAAGCCTGTGAATCTAGATCTTCTCTCCCTTTTCTTTTCCCCATATCTTTGCTTGGAAGACCTTTATATGTGGAACCTCATTTCTAAAAATAATAATTCATTGAAAAACTAAAATGGTGCATTAGAAGGAACTCTGGGTTCAGCGTACAATTCAGCATTCCAAGCCAAATCCAGGCATGCCCTTCACCACCTGCCTACCCTGGAGACAATGAATCCACCAAAATGAAGTGATTTCACTAGATAATATCCAAGTCTTTCTCCCTCCTTAAATCTAGTATCCTATTAACTTTTCCCCTCCATTCATTCTTTGTGAAAACATCTGTTGCCTCTTGATGGGTTTCACTGACAGATCTTCATTTTTTGTTCTCTCAATGGCCCTCCAACTAAATGAGAGTTCTAAAAAGACAAAATAGCTTGGATCTTTCCATAAGTATATAAATGTTTATTTACATGATTGATATATTCATGTTATGTGGGTTTGTTTTCCTTTCTTAAGTTTATTATTATGAATTTACATATTGAATCCTCTACTTGCCTCTTTTTTAATAGGAATAATTCAAATTCCTTCATTTTCCTGAAAATCCACCTTTTCATTGATGGTTAAGCTCAGCTTTGCAGGATATGTTATCTTAAGATACAAACTTATTTTCATAATATTATATAATATAATTTCCATCATTTCTCTTGACCAAGCAATAGTCTTGTGGAATTTACACAATGTTTCCCTTGGTATGTAGAGGTCCTCCACCTGGCTATTCACAAGATTTATTTTTAATGCTGAAGTTCTAGAACCTTAATGTCTTCCACAAGATTAGAGATGACACTACATTCCATCCTCCAGCTCCTACTTCAAGAAAACCTTCCTATTTAAGTTCACTTATGCAAAAAAGGGGCTTGTTTACTCCTGTTCTTTTCAGAACCAAACCTTTTCTCAAATATGTTATTTATGTGTTGTTATGGTTGTTGTCCTATATACACAGAAGGAATTCTATAAATATGGCTGAATGATAAATTAGTGTTGGAGAGACAGAGATAAAGACACAGAATAGGAGGAGGAAGAAGAGAAAGAGGAGGAAGAGAAAGAAGAGGAGGAGAAGGAGAAGGAGGAGGAGGAGGAGGAGGAGGAGGAGGAGGAGAAGAAGAAGAAGAAGAAGAAGAAGAAGAAGAAGAAGAAGAAGAAG
>NW_027186296.1:67510881-67541444 GCF_028583685.1 Petaurus breviceps papuanus | reverse complement strand
AGAAGAAGAAGAAGAAGAAGAAGAAGAAGAAGAAGAAGAAGAAGAAGAAGAAGAAGAAGAGAAAAAGAAGAAAGAAGAGAAGAAGGAGGAGGAGGAGGAGGAGGAGGAGGATATTGCTTTTTTACCCTTTCCATTACAGGTTGATTAAAAGAAATGAGTTTGGTCCATATGATAGAATTTTACAAAACGAATTCCTCACTATAGTTTTGTGAGGTCATTTTGAATTTCTTTCACTTAACTGTGATAATCACAACTTTCTATGTCTAAAAAGTTTTCCTCCTGACACTCAAAGAGTTATTCGGGTCCTTATAATTACAACTCTAAGTATGCACCCCCTAAGTACTCACTTCTGAGGTTATACTAGGGGAGGGATAACATCGGGTGTGGCCTTCCAACCAGGCATGTGAGAGTTAATATGTGAGGCAGCAAGATTCTGAAATAGCAACGTATTATAAAGTGTGGGGAGGACATGTATGTTAATGTATTAACAGAGGAAGCAAAACCATGGTTTGTGTAGGAGGCTTCAGGACAACAAATTGGAGGATGCAAGAGAATGTTTAGTGGAGGATCCCAACTCCCAGGGGAGGAGATAACACCCTCATTTCCAGTATTCTGATACAGGGATATCAAACACGCAGCAGACAACACATAACGTGGCCTGAAGCAGACTGAAATGTACTTGGGAAATATTTAACAAAACAAATAAAAATACAAGAGAACACAGATAATTAATATATATTTTTCTAAATCAATATGGAGTTGGCAAGAAATCTTCATGCATTGTTTGGTCATCCTTATTTCTATCTGGGCTCTAGTTGGTTCAGTGGATACAGTAATAGACCTGGAGTCAGGAAGATTCCTCTTTGTAAGTTCAAATGTGACCTCAGATACTGACCAGTTGTGTGATCCCAGGCAAGTCATGTAACACTGTTTGACTCAGTTTCCTCATCTGTAAAGTGAGCTGGAAAAGGAAATGGCAAACCACTCCAGGATCTCTACCAAGAAAATTCTAAATGGGGTCATGGAGAGTTAGACATGACTGAAAAATGACTAAACAATTTCTATTTGTGTTTAACACCATTGCATCTAATCCATCAATCTCAACAAAGAGAATAAGCTTAGCCTCTCCAATGTGCCAGTCAACTATATCTATAGATTTTCTAATGGGTATACAATGCTATTATTAAAAAATAATGACAATAATAATTTAAAGTTGCTTGTGGTCACATTTGCAGGCACCCTTCATGAGCAAAAAGACAAGGAATAAAAGCATAAAGCATATCAACAGCATATAGGCAGCCTGGGTCAAATACACAAGGTCCAGCTGCTGAGAACAGAAGAGCAATTAAGAAGAACATGAAGAGCAAGCCCAAAAGGCCATGGTAGCAGAGGAAACCAAACAGTGCAACTGGTGAAGATGTTATTTGCAACATAGTCTACTGGGTGTGCTAGCCATGCTCTACTTTACTTCTTAAAGGGGAAGTGCTATCAAAATACCCAGGCTGCATAAGTACTTACTAAAGGGTTTGATTTGAGATTTGATTAAAGATTACCTCTTTAGTGAAGAAAGTGCTAGAGTATAGGAAAAAAAGCCATCTTAGCCAGTCTCACCAGGACCCTCAATAGCTCATATTTTGATCATTCTTTGATACATAGGACATAGAGAGGTCTTAGAAATCACTTGATCCAACTGTATGCTCAGCACAGTTCCTGGCACATAGTAGGCACTTAATAAATTCTTGTTGATTGACTTCATTTTATATATGAGAAGACTGCTGCCCAGAGACAAGTAGTGTCATGCAAAGACCGCCTAGTCAGTAAGCAGCAGAGTGGGGATTTCCATAATGTAACCAAAATAGGACCTTTTCTCCAGATAAGTGGAACAAGTATTATTATTCCAGCTTTTATATATCATGGGGATTCATTCAAGGATTTCATTAAGCATCTTCTATTGCCCTGAGTCTACTCTGCATGCTTGAAATTGTTCAGTCATTTGGGTCACGTCCGACTCTTTGTGATCCCATAAGGACAATATGTAGTCAGTGTTTCCACTTCCACACTACCCATTATCTTCTCATCTCCCTAGAATCTGAATTACGCCCATACCACTCTTCTAAAATCTGAATTCCATCCCTACCACTCTACTAAAACAGGTCTCTCCAAGGCCATCAATGACCTCCTAATTGGAAAAAAAAAATCCCATTGTTGGAGGAGCCATAGTATAGTGGATAAAGAGATAGCTTTGAAGTCAGAAACATCAAGATTTAAGTCCCATCTCTCACAGTATGGCACTGTGACCCTGGGCAAGTGACTTCATCTCTCAGTGCTCTAGATGGATCTTTAAGCAGCAGAGACTGCCAATCAGCACTAGGTAGGGGCATTTCCTTATCCGGGAACTTTCTATATCAACTAAATTGATATAGAACAATAAAAACAATTCCTTCTCTTCTTTCTCAGTATTCATATTTCTGGACTCTTCTGCAGCACATAACACTACTGACCATCCCCTTTCTAGAGACTATCCTTCCTTGATATCTGGGTTACAGTGTTCTCTTTCTACTTCTCATCATAGCTTTTTTGCTGACTTTCCCATAAAAATTTATGAATAGTTGCTTTATTCAACGGCTTGTCTTTTCTCTGTAACTATAAACATAAAAAAATGAATCACCCACTCCTGTGACTTCCACCTCTCTGCCTTTTCTTGGCCCTTCTAATTTATTTTTCACATGCTTCTAGATTCCTCTTTCTGAAGTATTGCTCTGATCCTAAAGTGCCTCTGTTCAAAAACTTTCGATCACTCCCCAGTACCTGCTTTTAAAAAAGAGAGAGAAGAGGAAACTGAAACTTAGAGAAGCTTATTGACTTACCCAAAGTCATACATCTGGTAAAAACAAGAGCTGGTATGGGAAACCAGATCTCCTGCTTCCAAATCCAGCACTCTTTCCAGTAAACCACAGTGCTCCTCACCTGGCAATAACAATATTTCCCAAAGTAAAACTGGCCAATTACCACCCATATACAAATACAACTTGAAATCAAATAGCAAGTGAGTTGTTTTAAGCACCAGGGTCCTCACAAAGATGCTGCAGCTTGTTTACAAATAAGCAGAACAATTTGGTGCCTAGCATACAGATGGTAATAAAATTTCTGCCTGTTGTTCTCTGTCATGCCAACTGTTTCTAAGGACTCTATGATGCTTTGATTTAATCCATTGTTACTATTTATTACAATTAATTAAATGGCCCACTGCAGCTGAGGGCTGGCACAAAATCCGTAGATTTATTTAACTTCTAGCCACTCTCTCAGTAGAATTTACCTGGCAGTTACTACTGGGGGATGATATGGGTGCAAGACCATAGGATTGGGCACCAAATTATAATTATAGAAAACTTGCTGTAGTGGAAAGAGAACTGGAGTTTGTTTTTTTTTTTAAGCAATCAGGGTTAAGTAACTTGCTCAAGGTTACACGGCCAGTTATTTCTGGGTGTGGTGCTGAGTATCTGAGCCCGGATTTGATCCAGGTCATCCCAACTCTGGAGCCGGTGCTCTTACTCGCTGAGCCACCTGGCCGTCCCTAAGCAATTGGGGTTAAGTAACTTGCTCAAGGTTACACAGCCAGGTGTTTCTGGGTGGGTGCTAAGTGTCTGAGCCCGGGATTCGATCTCCAGGTCGTTCTGACACTGGAGCCGGTGCTCTTACTTGCTGTGCTACCTGGCCACCCCAAGAACTGGAGTTTCAAGTATGGAGTCAAATGCCTGGATTCAAATTCCAACTCTGATACTTTCTACATATGTGACTTTGGATATGTCATTTAACCTTCCCAGGCCCAAATTTACACATAATCTGCTTATCACATGATAAGGAAGAGATTCTTTCATAGACTGTAGCTATTTAGCCAAAATGAGAAATATATTACATGTGATGCATTTTTACATATAGATTAGATAAATTGATAGATATAAAATGTACTTGTAATTTGGTCTACATAGCTGTCTCCTCATATGTGTGTTTATAATGTATATGTGAATTTGTATATATACATATATGATATAATATATATGTGAATGTGTATATACATAAATACACATTCATACATCTTTATGTGTTTGTGTGTGTGTGTATATCTAGCTCGTGCTGGTTTCAAGGTGACTCTACTTTCATCATGGGTTATTTTGGTCTCCTCTGGGCTACTGTAGGGCATCTGAGCTATCTATAGGCGCATTAAACCATAGAAAATGTTTTAGATCTGCAAAGGTTCATCTAGGCCCCTTCCAATTTACAGATAAGAAAACAAAGCCCAAAAGGGTGAAGGAGTTTTCTCCAGTCAAATCTGCCGAATCCCCTCATGAGGATGGAACCAACTTGTGCCAATTAGTAAGTACAAGTAACAGCAAGGGACAAGGCGGAGCTAATATGCTTCTGGGGGAAAAGACACAGGATCAGAGCTGTGATCTAAGAAAGTAAATGGAATGCCAGAGATCTGTGCATGTCAACAAGACGCTAAGGAATTATTTATGTCAAAAAATTCAGGAAGCTACTCAGGAACTATGAAATGGAGATTGGAACTGCAGTTGGGCTGAGGGAGGGGCAAGTCTGAGTGCAACTGGGAGGGTTTATGTGGAATCAATCAAGTGGCACTTAGGAGGAAATAGCACAAGACTCTTGTCAATGTCACTGTCACAAATGAGTTTGCTTCATGTAATGTCTCTAACAGAGATAGGGGACTTCTGAGGCTGTGGCCATGATCCTTACTGGATCAGCACCACCACAAGCCTAGGTACTCAGCTGCAAAGCCAGGGCAAAACCTAAGTCTCCTGACTCCCTGTTCAGTGGTCTTTCCTTTCCATGTTTTTGCTTCCATGTAGGGCTGGAAATGCTATTCTGAGTCTGCACAAATAGGCAGCAATATTTCAAAACATTTATTTTTAGATTGTCAACCTTGCACAGAAACTGTTCTGTCTCCTACCACTTGGGACTTAGCTGGAACGGGATTTATAAGATCTCTCATCTGGTTCCTAGGTGCCTTTTCTTTTCCTTTGTTTGTGGGTGCCACAGAGTTGGTGTGTATGTTCTTGGCTGACCCACCAATGGGTTTACACTTAGCACAGTGACTGGCATATAGTAAGCACTTAATAAGTGTTTATTGGTTGATTGATTGACTTATTTCTCAAAAGCGGGTTAGCAAGACTCCTGATCTAGCAACCTTCTGGTCTTGATCCAGGACTTGGAAGACAATGTGGTAAAATACTGGAGAGTGTGGTGGTCCAAGGATCAGAGGATCTGTATTAAAATACCTCCTTTGGCACTTAGGACCTGTGTGACCTTAGGTTCTTAGGCCCTGGTACTTAGCACAGCACCTGGTACACAGCAGGTGCTTAATAAATGCTTGTTGATTGATTGATAGCCACCAATAAGATTCTACCACTGTATTCCATCAGTGATAGCTGGCATATTTCTACACACACCTGTTTACAAAGAGAGCCATAACAAAGCTTTAATTTACCCTCACCAATATTAGGAAAGTGTTGTTCCTACTGTGTTGTTCTCCACCAGAACTTTGTTACTAGAGTGGAAAAATCACTTGATTTAGTATCAGAGGACCTGGTTACAGATCCCAGCTCTGCTTCTCACACTTCACTCAACTAAGTCATTCTTTGGGCTTTTCCCACAAATCTTTAAAAGAAAAGTGTTTGGACAAGATGATCTTAAATGTCCCAGCTCTAAATTTTCTGATCACTCAGTGTAACATGAATGACTATTCCCAACAAAACTTTGTGACATGGAAAGAATCATTTTCTGGTGTGCAAAATACATTTATTTGCAAAACATCACCATCGAGGTAACATGGCATTTTGGAGAGAGACATCCTCAATGCCAGGGAGTCCTGGCTTCAAATATTGCCTCTGACATATCCTGGCTGTGTGACCCCTGGGCAAGTCATTTAATGCTCCAGACAGATCTGAGACAATAAACTGTGGAGAAGATGCCCACTTGCATTGTGAGTTCCCTATGCCAATAAAATCATGGGTCCAATCGCTATCCCTCATTTTTAAAAAGTCATAAAACAATGACCCTCAACACGTTCTGCTATGTGTTATGCCCAAGGTAGATGACTTCCCCTACCTTGCTTTTATCCAATCCAATTTTTAAAAACAGGACACCATGTTAAAAGATTTTAAACTTTAACTTTCAATCATTTGATTCAATTCAACAAATACCTTTATTAGTTCTCACATATGCACTATGTTGGGTACTAGAGATACAGAGATTAACAAAAAGATTGTCCCTTCAAAAACCTTCCATTCAACTGCAGGGGATACAAGTCATACAAGTAAGTGAATACCAAAGATGTACTCAATGAGAGAGAGAGAGAGAGAGAGAGAGAGAGAGAGAGAGGGAGAGAGAGAGAGAGAGAGAGAGAGAGAGAGAGAGAGAGGGGAAGGGAGGGAGGGAGTAAGACAGAGACACTGAGTACTAATAAGTGGGAGTGCATGAGGGGTCAGGAGCAGCCTCAGGTAGGAGGTGGCATCGGAGCTATGCTTTGAAGGAAGTTAGAGATTATATGAGGTGGAGAGGACATTCCAGACAAGGGGGACTATTTATGTAAAGGACTGGAGATGGGCCCTAGATGGAAAATGGAATGTTATGTGTGGGTAACATTTCACCCTGCTATTCACTCCAAGCATCTCTGAAAATCAACTGAAAAATGTTCTTTTCCTCAGGCAATTTCTTTGAAATGATTTGTATTCAACCGAATGCCCCTGGGTTCAGGGTTGGATGATCACCATGAAGCAGGATAGACAAATTCCCATTATACTAAACCACCAGGCAAAGTAACCAAGCATTGCAGGAAGCTGCTCACCTCCTGCAAATGCCCCTAAAGGATAGGTGACTGCGCAGGGGGTCATACTACCCAACCAATACTGGGATTGGAATTTAGGGTCTTCTGATTTGGAAATACACTAGTAGGATATCTCTCTTGTGGTCAAGGCAAAAGATATCTTGCCACACAGGAAACAGTGAATCTAAGGAGATAAGTACTTCATCAATCTATCATAAGGATCTAATGAGATAAGAATTCATGGAAATGACTTCACAAACCTGAAAAGAACTATATAACTATCAGCTACAATGGATAGAACACTGAAGCTCAAGTCAAGACCACTTAAATTCAAATCTGACTTCAAATACTTTCTAGCTGTATGACCCTGGGCAAATCGCTTTCTTTCTACCTCTCCTTATCTGTACAGTGGGTAAAAAAATCACCTACCTTCTATGTTCATTATTAGGATAAAATAAAGGAATATTTGCCAAAGCATTTTCCAAACCATAAAGTACTATATAAATGCTACCTATCATTACTTCTCTAATTAGTTTGAGTGTACAATTTTTAGTCAAAATAATAACTCATACTTTTATCATTTCTATCATACTTTAAGGTTTATATCATGCTCTCCTTTCAACAATCCTTTAGATAAGTAGTAAGTGTATTTCTATCCATTTTATAGATGAGAAACTGAGGCTGAACTTAATCAACTTGCCAAGTCATAGTTAATAACTGTCAGAGTCAACATTCGAACACAGTTCTCCTGACTCCAAGTTCTATACTCAGTCCATAATAGCACCTTGCTTTTCTAGAATACTTTGCTTCTACTGCTGACTCTTGTACCTGCCCATTGTGCCCATACCTATCTGAGATTCACTGTCTTCATCTGTCAAAGCTGATGCTGACCCAAGCATAGTAAAAACACCCTCTTCATGTATTTGACATATACATGGAGATGATGCCATAATTAAAATCCACTACCAGTATGATGTCAGGAACAATAATACTTGCATAATCTAACTCACAGGGGTATACATATATGTCATGGAATTTAGGTTCTATATAGATATATCATTCTTTATAACAGTTATTCTAATGATTATTGATCCACATGCTTGTATACTTAATAAGAATAGAAAATTTAAAAGAAATGGAATATATCCTTCCCCAACTTCCTATTTCTCGTTACTTGACTTTCAGAGGAAATTGTGATGGTGGGGAATGCAAAACACACATCTCCAGCTGCCTTTCAGACATCTCAAACTCAAATGTCCAATAGAAAGCTTAAATTCAACATGTTCAAAGATAAACTCATTATTACTCCCCTTAAACTCTGCTCTTCCAACCTTCCCTATTACTGTAGAGGGCTTTCCCCCTCCTTTTCTGATACCAGATCCTGTTGACTTCACCTCTGAACATCTCTCAAATATTCCCCCTTCTCTTTCCTGACACTGCCATCAATCAGGTACAAGCTCCTGTCACTTCATGCCTAGACTATTACAATAGCCTGCTGCTAAGTCTGCCTGTCTCAAGTCTCTCTCCCCTACCCAGTCTATCCTCCATTCAGTTACCAAAGTGATTTTCCTAGTGTGGATCCAACCTGTCACCTTTCTACTCAATAACCTCTAATGGCTCCTTATTACCTCCAGAATCAAATGCAAAATCTTCTGTTTGGGCTTCAAAGCTCTTCATAAAGTAGCCTCCTCCTACCTTCTCAGTCTTATACCTTACATCCCCACATACTGTTCAATTCAGTGACTGCCTCCCTGCTGTTCCTTGAATAGAATACCCCATCTCTCAGCTCCAGACATTTTCCCTTGCTATCTGCCATCCCCAGAATGCTCTCCCTCCTTATCTCTGTCTATTGACTTCTAGACTTTTTTCAACTCCCAACTAAAAGCCCATCTGTTACAGAATGCTTTTCTCAGCCCCTCTTAATTCTAGTGCCTTCCCTCTCTTAATCATTTTCTATTTTTCCTATACATAGCCCATTTGTACATTTATGCCTTCTTCTTGTCTCCCCCATCAGATGGTAAGTCACTTGACAAAAAGGACTGCCTTTTGCCTCTTTTTCTTTAATCCACAGGTCTAAGCACAGTGCCTGGCACACATAATGTTTAATAAATGTTTATTTATTGACTGACTGCCACCAGATATCTGCTCTCTCTCTCTCTCTCTCTCTCTCTCTCTCTCTCTCTCTCTCTCTCCCCCCTTTCAGCTGAGTAATTTGAAAAGATGCCAGAATATTTGAGGCTAAATAGAGGGGCAGGAATTCTCACTTTCATCTGTGGCCATTACATGAACTCTAAACCAAATGTAATCTTAGTATGTCTAGTAAGGTATCAATAATATTTTCAAAGCTGGATACTTGATCAAAAATGTTACACGGATGTATTAATGAGTAAATAATAGTTATGGTGGCTCATTTTTATTCTCACTTGACTTCTGTTTGGTGAAATCTGTTCAGTTAAGTTTCTAAGGTTAAAACTAGAGTCAGAACAAATCTAAAGGATCTTAACCTTAGCTCCCACATGCATTCACTTCAATGCATCAAGGAGTTGAGATTTCAGTGAGGTGGATAATCTGCCTACTGATGTAGATTAAATCTTCATTCTTGAAGACAGTTGAATGAGTTATTGTGGCAAAAAATAAAGTTTTAAAATTTAAAAATGTATTTTTGGATGGTCAACCTTCTGGCATTTCCAGACTTAGCAAGGCTGGTCTTTAGACAGTTGACTCAGTCTTTCCTGACTTATTAAGAGTTTCCAGACCTTTTGGCCCACTCACATGGCTTTTGAGAACCCAGGGTTACCTGCACGTCAGAGTAGGACTTCAGTGGGAGCTGTCTCATGATTTCTCTCCCTGCATTTCTCCATCATTAACTTTTTCTAGCTTCAAGCTTCTAAAATGGGAACATTCTGAGGCAAATTCAATCTCTGAAGGTCTTTCCACATTTAACTTTTGTCAAAGGCTTTGTTTTAGAGTATCACGGGGCTTCCATTAAAGTTGTCTTCTGCTGTAAATACAACTTTATTCTCTGCCCCACCCTAATTCCTATTCCTTACCCCATGGAAGCAAATCAGAAATTCTGAGAATTATTGAATAGCATAGCATGCAGTCATTTTTCAAGCCCAGCCAGCCATCTTCATTTAAGAAATAATGAGCTATTTCCAGGATGAATAGCCAAGAAATAACTTAGAGCTGAGTTTCATTATTAATTTTGAAACCAGTGGCTCCAGAGAATGGCTCTGTGAATTAGCCCAACTGCTAATCCATGTAGACAGTGGAATACAAACAGAAAATGCTATGAACTCATCATTAGAATCCTGACATATTGATGTGGCACCTGCAGCTGCCTACAGGGAGTTCCCAAAAGTGCTCCTGAATAGAGCTGACAGTTCGGTTACTTCCAAATCCTGACTGCTTGTTTAGGACCTGGCATCCAAGCCCACAAACAGCTTAGAGACCGGAAAAAATACAAATGGAGAGGGGCACACACGCACATACCCAAATACATAAACACACACACACACACACACACACACAGCTATAGCTACTTCCTCCCAGCTTTCGGAACACCACTCCAACATTCTGGATCCCAGCATAGCAGAGTGTTATTTCAAGAAGAGATGATTCAGCATCTGAGAGGTACTGGTGAGAGGCTGAGAAAGATGGGATCAAGTTGTATACTACTTATCATTTTTGGTCTTGTCCCACAAACACCCACCTTTCCCCATTCACGAATCTGGGCACTGAGTGGTGGGTGTCAAGAGAGGATTTTTTTTTCAAATCCAGTTTCTTAAGTAAAATAATTTCATAGTACAGTTGTACAGTGAGGTCACTGAATGAGTACAAAATGGAAATTTTCAAAAGCAGCAGATGGAAATCTGTTGCTTACACCCACAGTTCTAGAGGTAGCTAGCTTCCCAAAGAGCACAAATCTGGGATTAGAAGATGAAAGTTCAAGTCTTGGTTCTTTCACTTACTACCCAAAGGATATTAGGCAGTTCACTTAGCCTGTCTAGTATTCAGTTTTTCCATCTGAAGAATGATGGAGACTCACCTAATAACTTTTAACCCTAGATCTATGATCACATGATATGACAGTTACCTATCCTGGTTTCTCTAGGATATTCTTGTCCATAGTATATTCACTTCCAAGTAAAGTGAGTCTTACATCCCCATCATATATCTTGCCCTCTATCAAAATCAGACTACTTTCTTCTACCACCTCCAACTATCTACTCTCCCATATCTGTGCCTTGGTATGTTCTCTCTAGAATGTCATTTCCCTCAAACTCTACCCATCTACTTCCTTCCTGTCTCTCAAGGACCAAAATGCCATCTCTACAATGAAGGCTTTTCTGATATCCTTCAACTCAATGTAATCCTCCTTCCTTTGAATTCCCATAGTATCTAAAGGACTTCTCTTATTGTACTTTCACAGCATGTTTTTTATTACAGTTAACTGAATAAACAATAATTAAAATAATAATAATATTAATAATGGAAAGTTAATGGTAGTCTTTCATGTTATGATGCCACAAGAAATCTAGATATACTTAAGTTACAAATGCCAAAATACCGCCTGCTGGATATGCTTCAGTGCAGATAATACTGACCACTAAAGTGGGTAGACCATGAATGAACATGAAATAGACTTAAGATACAAATGTATATTCCAGAAAAAACTGAAAATAGCATTTACCAGCTTTAAGAAAAGGCTGAATATCCCCTTTTGCCAATGAAATACTCATCTCCATGCTAGAAAATAATGTGCTGTAAATCAGTGCAGGTAAATAATAGAAATAATTTCATCTTTAAGCAAAAATCAGATTAAATAAGAGTAGAAATCAAGAAATTACTTAAATTTGAAGATGAAAATATTTAAAGGATATAAAGTTATTAACAATCTTCACAACTCCTGCTGCAGAAATCCTACCCAATAACAAAATGGATGATAAAAACAATTTTGATATCTCAAATTATTCTGAATAGAAGATGGGCACACAGAATAGAATTTCCAATAGCATGATCACAAACAGAAAACCAAATATACCAAAGTAGACTAATTCCAAAAAAAAAATCCAGTATTTGCTGCAACTGAGAATGATTTAATTCTTCTATGACACACAGCAGAAGATGTAAAAACATTCCAGGATCTACACACAACAATACGTATTTCAGCCATTACCATGGTAAGGAAAAGGTAAATCTAACTATCAAGGAATATTCCTAGGGACAATGGTAAAGCATCACCATGTCAAAACACGGTGTCAAAGTCTTGCAGGATGGCATTTTAAAACTACATCAACGTCCAGGCAACACTTCACTGAAAACTTAAATGGGGCAGAGACAAGATGGCAGAGTAAAGGCAGGTACTCATCTGAAATCTCCCAAATTCCCCTTCTAAATGATGTTAAAATAATGCCTCAAAATGAGTTCTGGAATAACAGAACCAGAAAAGGATGGAATGAAAAAATTTTCCAGCCCAAGACAATTTAGAAGGTTGGCAGGAAAAGTCTATCTCACTAGGGTATGAGTGGAGAGCAGTAAAGGCAAGCTACCAGCAGACCTTGAGGGCAACTGAATCTGCAACAGTGATTTCTGGAGCTCTCAGCCCACAGACCATAAGACAATTGAATAACTGGTTAGCAGGAGATTACAGGGGACCCTTTGCTGGCACTGGAAAGCTCTTTCGCACACATAGTTTCAGGTCACAATCCCAGAGCGAGGAGGAGTGCTATAAGAAATGGGGACCTGGTCACAATTCCAGGGTGGAAAGGAGTACTTGTGGTCACTCACAGACCAGAGAACAAGCCAAGAGAGCAATGGCCAAGCCTCTCCTTAGATCATACCACCTTGGAAAAACTGAAAACTTATAGACCCCCAGAACTAGTAACACAAAAAACCTGAATTTTGGGACAGTGCCCCCTTTACCCCAGAAACAGAGTCCAACTTTAACATAGAGTTGAAAGTCAAGAAATAGACTGGGGAAATGAGCAAACAACTACAAAAAAGAACCTAACCATAGAAAGTTACAATGGTGACAGGAAAGATCAAAACACAAACTCAGAAAAAGACAAAGAAATCAAAGCAGCTACATGTAAAGCCTCAAAGGAAAACATGAATTAGTGTCAGGCCCTGGAAGTGCTAAAAATGATTTTTAAAATCTTAATACTGACCCATAAAAATTGCAAAACAATACTAGATAGATAGATACATAAACACATAGATACACTTTTAATATATATACATACATACATGTATACACACATATATATTTCCATATATACACATGTATGTGTTTATATGTAGATAGATAGACAGACAGATACAAAAACTCATGGGGGCAGGTAGGTGGCACAGTGGAGAGAGTGCCAGGCCTGAAATCAGGAAGAATCATATTCTTGAGTTAAAACTGGGTCTCAGGCACTTACTGTGTGACCCTGGGCAAGTCACTTAACCTTGTTTACCTCAGTTTCTTAATCTATAAAATTACCTGGAGAAAGAAATGGAAAATGACTCCAGATCTTTGCCAAGAAAACCCTAAATGGAATCATAAAGAATTGGACTCTCAAGTTAGAAGAATTGTGACTCAGTCATGACTGAAAATGACTGAATAACAACATTTTTACTATATCCTATTTATCTACTTATTAATCATAGCTTCTTATACTATTGTTGTTTTTAAGTTGCTTTAATCATGTCCAGTTCTTAATTGGAAACCAACCAGCAGGCTATTGCAGTAGTCTAGGTATGAGGTGATCAGGGCCTATACTTCTTTTCTCTGACTCATATTTCTTTCTACTTTTACTCCATCCTCCTCCACTAATTTGTCAAACTGATCATCCTAAAACACAGGTCTGCCCAGGTCATTCCCCCTATTCAAAGAGCTTCAGTTGTTCCCTGTTAGTACCAGAGTCAAAAATAAAACTCTATTTGACCTTTAAAGCCCTAGCCCCTTTTTACCTTTTCTAGTTTTCTTATATATTATTCTCCTCCACATTATTTTGGCACTGGCCTTCTTGCTGGGTTTTCAGGGAGGACTAGCACCTCTGGTGTTAGGGCTTACTGAGACCTTTTCAGGGCTGCTAATCCACCTTTGGTGTCATCCCAGTAAACCAGCTCAGCAGATGAGTAAACCAAATTAAGGGTCTCAGATCTGTTGGTGTATTATGGGATGAGAACAATTTGTTCCAATGGCCATGAAGGTGGCTGAAGCAGGTGTTGTGGAGTGTTTAGAGCTTGGTCGTACATTGAAGACACCAAGGTCATCCACTACATCCCAGACCACCATCGGTTGCCCTGACTTTGTCTTCCCACTAGACTTCAATAACTCCAGAAGACAATGAGGCTGATGTCTTTGTGCAACTGCCTCACTTAAACCCAATTCACATACAAGTCAAGACATCAACTCTTGATTCATTGGTCCTCAAAAATGAAGAAATAACATCTTCCAACTCTGATTTTTTTGAACAGCTAGCTCCCATGCCTGGAATTCTCCCCCTCATTATCTCTACCTCCTAGCTTTGTTAGTTTTGCTCAAGTCTCAGATAAAGTCTAATCTATAAAAGAAGCCTATCCCACTCTCATAACATGCCCATGGACTATATAATTTTCAAGATATTTATACATGAATTTTCAAAGACAGCAGAAGACTTCCATGCTCTGAGCATGAGAAAAATTTGGTTACAAGAGATTATCATTCCTAGGTTCATGTACCAACGTAGTGACTTCACACACTGGAAGGTCATTAGTGTTACGTATATCTATGGGAGACGAGAAGAAATTTGCTGATGAGAACTTCATCCTGAAGTTCACTTGTCCTGGAAGCTTATGCATGGAAAATCTTAGATTCAAGACAAATAACTCCCATCTTTTCAACTATACTAAATGGTCAGATAGCAACATCCCAGTCTTTGGCCCAGGTAACAGAAGGCAAAACATCATAAAAATCAATCTTAGAGTGCTTTGGATCCCAGGATGATGAAACCAGCAAGATCACCCTTGCAGACTTTAAGCAACTCTCATAAGTTTTGTTTTGGTTTGGTTTTTGGGTTTTTTGGCCTTAACCGCCAAACTATTCCTTCTATAGTTGAGGAGGACATTTCCCAATGCAGTCTGCTCTTATGTCCTGTGATCATGGTGTTCTCACTTGCTACAATTCTCTTTGGGTTTCATTTCCTTTTTTCTTCTACCAGTCTGCTACAATGAAGAGTTAGATTTATGATAATGAAATAAAACCAAACTGTAAAAAAGTAGTGTTTCCTCTTTTTTATAGTTTTGGTCATCCAGTCTTTGATGAGATGGATATTTTCTACTTCATGAATCTAATAGTAGATTACTATTAGTCCTCAGCCTTCACTCCTAGATGAGTTGGGGCAACTAAATTCCATTCACCTTTGCACCTCTCCTGCACCCACCATCAATTAGGAAGCAATGAGTATGCCCCTAAATGTGTAGTACTTTCTAATGAATCTTTGGGGGACTGGGGCAAAATATACATGGCCCTTTCCATTCACCTTTCATCCAACTCTTACTATCCCCACTCTGGTGAATAGTCTTAGGCCACATAAATTAACCTGAGATTTTGAGAAGCCTCAAGGAAGCACTAGAAAAAACAAAGAGAAGAAGGAGCATAAATCTGGCAGTCAGGATACAATCATGAAGGTGCATGTCCCCATTGAATGTGTAAGACTAAAGATTGAAAAAACTAGCCATGTGACCTTGGGCAAGTCACTTAACCCCAACTGCCTTCCAAAAAGCAAAAAAAAAAAAAAAAGACTAAAGATTGAATTGGGCCTATGGCCCCACTCATCATGAACCATTCAAACAGCCCTATGAATGAAAAAAACATTGAAAAGTCAGATGCCAGAATCTGAGGAACCCTTTTATTTAATTCTAATTTTCTTCTCAGCCTACACATAGCACATGGCTTACCATTTCTAATGTACTTGCACTGTATGCTGCAACCAGGTCCCAATTACTGAGAATAAAAAGTTTTGTGAAGTAGTCATATTATTTGAATTTGTAGCATATTTCTAATAGGCTAGAACCAATTACCATATTTTACATAATTATAACTTTGAATAGTGTGAATTCAAATTCATGTGACCACTTCACAAGATTAACTACTCATGATTGGGACTTATTGAATAGCATTCTATGTTTATTGTACCCCACAGTATGTTTGTAAGCTTCTTTGAGGCTTATCTAAGCCTCAAGGTAATTTATATGACCCAATGCACTTCATCAGATTGGGGGAAAATAGGAGTCAGCAAGGTGGGTGGAAAGGGGCATGAGTGTTTGTGCCAACCCCTAATAGACTCAGGCTAGTATGATGGTATCTAAATTTTGCATCTTCCTCTAGTGCCTAGCTTTGCACAAGTAAGCATATCATCATTGTCATCAACATGATCATCATCATCAATACTTACACTATGCCTTAAAATTGGCCAAGTAACACTTCTTGTATATGTCCGTTAACACTGCTATTACCATGATGCAAGCCCTCGGCACCTATGCCTGGACTATTGAATTAACCTGTTGGTTGATCTCTTTGCCTCAAATCTCTCCCCACTCTAATACATCGACTGACAAATTATGACTCAGTTGTGAAACTGATCTTTGGGGAAAAAAAACAGATCTCACCATTTTACCACTCTACTTAAAAAATTCTGCAGACTCCCTATCACCTCCAGGATCAGATATAAAATCCCATTTGGATGGGGGGGGGGGGCCAGGTGGCTCAGCGAGTAAGAGCACTGGCTCCAGTGTCAGGATGACCTGGGGATCAAATCCAGGCTCAGATACTTAGCACCACACCCAGAAATAACTGGCCATGTAACCTTGAGCAAGTTACTTAACCCCGACTGCTTTAAAAATAAAAATAAAATCTGGGTAAAATCCCATTGGGATTCAATGTCCTTTATAACCTGTCCCCCCACAAGCACACATACCTTTCCAGTCTTCTTATACTTCACTCACACCCCTGGAGACCCAGTGACACTGGTCTCATTCCTGTTCCTCACACAAAAGTCTCAAATCCAGCTACAATGCCACTGTCTACAAGAAGCCTTTCTGGATCCCCATTAATGCTAGTGATTGTCTTCTATGGATTGTCTTCAATTTATCCTTTATCTATCTTGTTAGTATATAGCCCTTTGCCTGCTGTCTCCCCATTAGACTGTGACTGCCTTGAGAGTAGGGATTCTCTTTTGCCTTTCTTTGTCTCCTTAGTACAGTGCCTGCTATATAGTAAGTGCTTAATAAATGCTTATTGACTGATTTACATACATCATCTAATTTGAATTTCACTACTGTCCTGTGATGTTGGTATTATACACATTATTATCCCCACTTAACAGATGGGAAAAAAATAGACAAACAAAGGTTCAAGTAAAATACTAGTACTCATCAGAGGTTTGATTTAAGCCAATGTCTTTCAGGCTCCAAATTCATCTCTGGATGGATAAAATTAAAAAGATTAAACTTTCATGTAATTCCACAAAATGACACAACAGCCAGAAGACAACTATCTCCACAACTAGAGTTTAACCTTCTCTAAAACTGACTTCCCATCACCTCCTCCTTTGGATTCTGTCATAAGTACTTGAGGACTTGCCCTGAGGAGTTGTAGAGATTTGATAAATGTATATAGAATCATAGAAAATATTAGGGATCTTAGGGATTGCTAAACCAACAGGCTTCTTTTACAGATGAGGAAACTGAGGTCCTAAGAGGCAAAATGCTTTGCCCAGATTCATACACCTCATTGGTAAAAAGAGGCAGACTAGAACCCTGCCAGACCTGGGTGTTTTTCCTGTTTCTATGACTGTTTCTATGCTTTCATCTTTAGCTCCTAAAATAACTCAAAATTACTCCAAGAGCATACATTTGTGTTTGTGTGCGCATGTGTATGTGTGTTCAATAGCTATTAATAGCTGACTAGAGAGATAAAACTTGTTAATGTTGTTGTTATTGTTTTGAGGGGGAGCAATACTTTCTGGCAAAGTCTTGTACAGAGTTATCCACTTGGATGTCTTTTCTCTTAACTACACTGGACAGACACATGTACAAACATCTCATGAAATGTGGTGACGCCAGAAGGAGAGGGAAGAGGAGGTTGTCAAATTAAACTGTGAGCTCCTCATGCTGTTTCCCCATCTTGTTGCTATGGTAGCTGAATCCAGCTGCAGGTGCACCTCAGGAACTGGAAACTGACTCAGATGGGCCATCTGAATGTACCTGTCAGGAACACAAAGGCAAAGCCGAGCATGAAAAGACAGCTCTGTCGAGTAAAGAAATCACTGTCAGCAATTAGGAAACAGCAAATGGTTCTCAAATGTGTGATTCTCATTGCCCTGTCACCGGTGGCAAATGACTGGCTGCCCCAGTGACCAAAAGCTGCCTTTTTGGGGGTGGGGGAAAGGGGGAGATTTGTTTTGATATAATGAGTACTGACACTCATCTCATTTGCATGTTGCCTATGAAATATGAGGACTGCAGGTTGAAGATGGAAACAAAGAGATTTCTAATGTGAGTTTGCAAATGTGTATCCTTCTTAATAACATCCCTTAAAATTCAATCCCATTTTTAAGATACATACTTGACATTTTACTCTGAGGGAAAAAAATGTATTACACAGTAAGACAGAGCATTAGCTATTCACCTCAAAAATCTGCCAATTAAAGAGCAGGGGTGTGGGACTCAGAAGCTATTGAGTTCTATTTTGGTTAAGGCCCTGGCTTTCTGTGCCACTGTAGCTAAGTCACATGATTTCCCTCCCCCTCCCCACTCCTCACCCCAATCTCACTTTCATATCTATCTCCATGTGCAAGATGGAGATGTAATATAGTCTTACCTCACCATTCTCAGGAAGGACTAGAATGCTTCTGTGACAAAATGTCAGGCAGGCTCAGCTGCCGACTGTTGCTGTCACCCCCTGTAACTATCAGCTAAGGACTTGGGGGAACTCATTCCTGGGATACTGCTGCAAACTTAGGCCTATATATTTTATAAGTTTCCCTTTTAAACACCAGAATTGTTAGCTCACACCAAGCCCAGAGTGCAGCAAAATTATTTCACTGCAGTCATAAGAGGTCACAGGATACCCAATAGAAATCAATCAACAAGCATTTGTAAAGTGTCTGTCATTTCAGTCGTGTCCAATTTTTTGTGACCCCGTTTGGGATTTTCTTGGCAAAGATACTGGCTTGGTTTTCCATTTCCTTCTCTAGCTCATTTTACAGATGAGGAAACTGAGTCAAACAGATTTAAAGGACTAGCCCAGGGTCAAAGAGCTAGTAAGTGTCTGAGGCTGGATTTAAACTCAGGTCTTCCTGATTCTAGGCCCAGCATTCTATCCACTGTACCACCTAGCTACATTACTAAGTGCCTGCTATGTGCTAGATGCTAGAGATGCCAATACCAAAAAAAAAACAAGAAATAATCCTTGCTCTCAAGGAACTTGCATTCTTGAGTGAAAAGGGAAGGGGAAAGGGAATAACATGCACATATTGCAACTATGTGTGACATAAATCTAAAGAAAAAATGAATATAATTAAATACAGGGTAGTTACAGAGGAAGGGCACTGGTTATTGGGAGGATGAGGAAAAGCTTTATGTAGAAGGTGGTGCTTGAGCTGAGTCTTGAAGGAAAGGTTTCAGAATTCAAAGGGGGGTGAAAGGTCATCTAGACTTCATTTTACAGATGAGGAAACTAGGGACCAGAGACATTATTGTAGTTTGCCAACAGTCAGACCATTAGAAAATATCAAAGGCTGAATTTGAACTCAACTCTTCTTGTTTTAAACTCAATGCTCTTTCTATTATACCATACTATATTCATGTAAAAATGCATAAAGTTATATTACATAGAATTAAAATCATAGAAAACTGTGGAGTTTTTTTTAACTAGAAGGGACCTTAGAGATAATTGAGGCTAATTCATTTTTCATATGAAGAAACTGAATTAAACTTTATCCTTTTCTAGATTATTTTTTAAAAAACCAACTCTGGCAGAGATTTCCCAGTACCAGGTCCCTTTGTTAAAAGTATCAAATACATCCCTTTTTCTGCATGAGTATTTTATCCTTGACTCACCAAGATGATGTAATTCTCTTTGGAATACTACCCTGCTTTAACTCCCAAGTGTACATGTGGATGGCTTACCCTGTCCTACATTTGTCCTTCTACATATCTTCTATTTGCCTCTAAACCTAAATGCCTAGTTATGGGACTATCCCTTGGAAGTATCCCTCAGGTGGCCAGCCAATAAGTAATTATTAAGGACCATGTGGCAGACAACGTGCTAAGCACTAGGGTTACAAAGAAAAGCAAAAGACAACCTCTGCTCTCAAGGAGCTAACATTCTAATGGGGGGAGACAAACATATATACAACTATGTATGATCAAAATAGATACAAAATACCACTAGCATGAGAGGAATCAGGAAGGGTTTCTTGTAGAAGATGGGATTTTAGCTGGGACTTCAAGGATTCCTTAGAAGGTAGAACTGAATGAGGGAGCATATTCCAGGACTGGAGGACAACCAGTAAGAATGCTTGGAGTCAGGAGATGAAAGGAGGCCAGTGTCAGTGAAAATTGAAGGTGTATAGGTGGAACAGGGGAAGGGAAGGGGAAGGAAGTGAAATATAAGAAGACTGGAAAGGTAATAAGGGACCAAGCTGCATATCAAATAGATGATTTTGCATTTGATCCTGTAAGTGATAAAGTATATTGGGCATTGAGAACATGGTCATACCTGTGCTTTTAGAAGATCATTTCAAAAGCTAAATGGAGAAGGATGGGCTGGTATATGGAGAGATCTGAGGCAGAGAGATCAATCAATAGGTTATTGTAACAATACAGATGGGAGAAAATGAGGAGCTGCATCAGGGTGTTAGGGGCAGCTAGGTGGCACAATGGATAGAGCACCAGACTTGGAATCAGAAAGTCTTATCTTTATGAGTTCAAACCCAGCCTCAGACACTTACTAGCTGTGTGATCCTAGGCAAGTTACTTAATCTTGTTTGCCTCAGTTTCATCATCTGTAAAATAAGTTGGAGAAGGAAGCGGCAAACCATTCCAGGATCTTTGCCAAGAAAACCTCAAAATGAGGTCACTGAAATGACTGAACAACAAATCATTGTATTGGCAGTGTCAAATGAAAAAAGGGGGTGTGTGTGATAGATGTTAGGAAGATAACATTGGCAAGACTGATGATCCAGGAACCATTTCACTGTTACAAGTGAACAGAAAATGGATGGGAAGGGAAAGTTTCTCAAATGAAATCAGGCAACAGAATTAGTGAGCAAAAGAGATCAACTGCCCCTGGTTCAATTAATCACAGAATCTCAATCAGAAGGGACCAATGACATCTAGTTCAACTCTTTTCTAAAAAAGAAATTATGGGAGAGAATCCCCTCTGGAAATATACCAAACAAGTGATCATCTACCACCTAAATGCTGCTGAAGAGGGAAAACCTCTACTTCCTAAGATGTCCTGTTTTCCAAGAAGTCTTTTACCACTGACAGGGAATCCTTCTGTCCCTTAGAACCCTGAATGGGACATCATCCTCTGGCAAGCATCCATTTACTTGTGTCTCCCTTGACATTGGTAGTCACAGGAACATTTACCCAAGCTATCACATTTAAACATACTATCACTTACTATCACAAAAGACAACACTGTCTTTTGCCTCTTTTTGTATCCTCAGTGCTTATCACAGTGCCTGGCACAGAGTAGGCACTTGAAAAATGTTGATTGATTGATTGATTGATTGATTGATTGATTAACTGGAGTTGTATCTGTTAAGATATTTTGTGTGTTTTTGATAACAACAACTGGCATTTATAGAGAATTTTAAAATTTATAAGGCACTTCAGAAATACCGTGTTTCCCCGATAATAAGACACTGTCTTATTATTTTTTTTGGACAGAAAAACACCAGAGGGCTTATTTTCAGGGGAGGGCTTATTTTAATGAACATTGACAGCAATTTTAATAAACAGGTAAATGTGAACAAAAAAATGTACCTTTATTCAATAAGCAAATCACTGGGGAAGAACAGGATGACGTGCTCACTGTTGCAGCTCTGATTGGATGCAGCTTGGAGTGCGGCGTGCGTTTCACGGGGGGGAGGATGGTGCATACAGAGGGCTTATTTTCGGGGGAGGGCTTATTTTAGAGGAATCTTACACAGTAAGGGGAGGGCTTATTTTCGGGATAGGTCTTATTATCAGGGAAACACAGTATGTCACTTTATCCTCAGGACAACTCTGAGAAGTAGGTGCTATTATTATCCCCATTTTACAAATGGGGAAACTGAGGCAGATAAAAGTTAAGTGACTTGCCCAGGTTCACAAAGCTAGTAAGTATCTGAGGCCAGATATGACCTCAGGTCTTCCTCACTCCAGGTCGAGGGCTTTGGTCACTGCATGACCTAACTACCTAAATGCTTATTTTAATATATAATTGAGTGATACCTTGATGGAAGCTCTTTTAAAGCAGCATTTCGAAATAAACAATAAACACAGTAGGATCTTATATTCTTTATACCTCTCATTCAATTGGGTCACAGTAAAGCTATTGCTTATGATACAAAAGTGTTTGCAGAAGCCTGCCAATTCACATCTCATATTTTCATCAATTGTACCATCAATACATGCATAGATTGTTCTCATAAAGATTTTGTACGTGTTAGAAAAATAAATGTCTGCTTGGTAGTTATTGGTATCTTTTTATTACTTTTTTGGTGGTAATCATTAACTTCATCATTTTGGTGACATTATGTGTTGCTTTGAGTACTCTACAAACCTTTCCTCTCTTTTGTGCCTTAATTCAGAACTATATTTCCTAATATATTGTTCACCATCCTCTCTTATTTCTGTTTCAAATTTAAATCACCAGTTATCATGGGAGGCAGACTGGCATAGGGTGCCAGCCAGAAATACCTGGATTCTAACACTGCATCAGATACTTACTAGCTGTGTGACCATCAATAAGTCACAGAAATGATATGCTACTTGGGACAGAGGTTAGCCTTCCTCTCCACCCCTAGATCTGGCCAAAACTTGGGAAATCCCAAGAGCCTATTCATACCCCCTCTTTCACTATTCTATTTCTCAGTTGCCCCTGGCCATAGCTGCCCCTTAAATCCATCACAAGGCTCCACCCCTGCCCTACCGCTAGACCCCACATCACTACAAGATTGCCTAGCCTTCTTCTTTAGAGAAATACAATTGCTTGTCCCAGGCCCTTTAAATTTTCAACCTTTACATAAAATTTTCATGGGGCAATGGAGAAAGGAAAGGGTAGATAGAGAGGGAAAAGCCTACTTCTCCACTCCTTATGGCTCTGATGAGTGTTGACCCACAGAATATCTTGACCTAAGGTATCTTTTCTGGAGGGCCTGCATGAGAAGGAATGCCCCAGAGACTACACAGATAAGGCAACTGAGGCAGAAAGATTCTAAATGACCTGTCCAAGTCACATAGCCAGTTAAGTACAGAAATGAAACTAAAATCCAGAAAGCATTGCCTATGCATGACATGGCCTCATTGGTCTCACTGCCCCTTAACCTAAAGGATAAACTATTGAACTTAGAGTCGAGAATAACAATGTTTGATACCTGCCTTAGATATAGTCTAGTTGTGTGGCCCTGGTCAAATCATAGAATCTCTCTGAGGTTTGGTTCCCTTGCCTTTTTTGTTTTGTTTTGTTTTTTGCTTTTTGGAGGGCAGTTGGGGTTAAGTGACTTGCCCGAGGTCACAAGGCTAGTTTTTGTGAGTGTGTGTTGTGTCGGAGGCCAGATTTGAACTCAGATCCTCCTGACTCCAGGGCCAGAGCTCTATTCACTACACCACCTAGCCACCCCACTTGCCTTTTAAATGGGAATATTAGCACCTTCCTTACATAAGGCTAGTGTCCAAAAATTGATTTGGGGTAGGTATGGTAAGAGTTTTGTATCTTATTTGTTTCTCTATTTGTTTACCCCACCATTTTCTGAAAGGATGTGAGATAGTTTCCCAGTAAAACATAATATAAAATGAGATAATTAAGGATAGTGAAAATGTCACAGGGAACCATTTAAAGGAGAAGACAGAGAATATGGAACCAGACACCTGAGGTTTGTTGATGACACTAGCTGGACTCTGATTTGGCTCTTAACTACCTGGCAGCTAAGACAAAAGAAGAAGCACATTATGATACATGGTTTTCATTGTCTGACAACAAAAAGCAGGCACATTTGTCTGCAGAGACAAATGTTTTCCTGGAATTAAGCACAAGTGGGAATTCACTGTGTGGGTCCTTGTATAAAAGATATTAAGTAACATGGTGAACAATGCCTTCCACTATAATTTTATAAAAGCTACAGAAATGCTATTCAAATGGACTTACCAAGCACAGAATCCATTTTCAGCTCTCTATTAATAGCACATAATAATTAAACCCTTCACCATGTTCATCCTTTTGACACAGCTTTTAAATACTAGTAGCATCAGTTGCTAGGAAGAAAATCCCTTTGCGACCCTCAAATGATAGGAATTCTATTATGTGGATATGGACAAAAGATAGAAGAGCACTTCATTCTCATACTCCCAGAAGCAGAGGCAAGAGTTTTCAGCACTGGGCAAGGCTCGTGAAACTCAAAGTTGTGATGAACAATGAAAGGAGTCATCCTTTCAAGATAAGATCTGACTCTCACCCCAACAGTCTTTGGTCCCCAACAATTCATCCTCCCTGCCCTACCTCACCCCAAAAAAAACCAGCCCTGGGCCACCAAGCTTCTGAATGAAGCTTTGAATAAACAGCCTCATGTTGCTATGGGTCCACATTGTCTTGACTCTATGCTGGTAACAGGGTTCTTTGTGCCAGAAAAACTGGCCTCATGATTCCTCTGTGTGTGTGTGTGTGTGTGTGTGTGTGTGTGTGTGTGTGTGTGTACAAGAGTCAGATATAACTAAACAGTAAGGTTCTTATTAATATAGTGACTTACCTCACAGGTAACAGATTCCAGAATGATTCTTATCTCTATTCTCCCATTAAATATTCCAAACAGAATCTATCTAATATGCTGAAAAATTGTTTTTCAGTCATTTTCAGCTATCTTTAACTCTTTGTGATTTCACTTGGAGTTTTCTTGGCAAAGATACTGGAGTGCTTTGCCGTTTACTTCTCCAGCTCGTTTTGCAGATGAAGAAACTGAGGCAAACAGGGTTAAGTGACTTGCCCAGGGTCACACAACTAGTAAATATCTGAGGCCAGATTTAAACTCAGGAAGATGAGTTTTCCTCACTTCATGTCTGGTGCTTTACCCAATGTACAATCTAGCTGCCCTGTTGAAGACTATATTCTTCATCTTTCAATCTTTTATGGAACCAATACAACATTCAGCTTGCCCAATGGAGAGAATACTGAATTTGGATCCAGAGAACATTAGTTCAGATCTTGACTCTACTACTTACAATCAATAAGCATTTATTTAGTGCATTCTATATGCTCAGCACTACTCTAAGCAATGGGCAAACCACTTAAGCTCTCTGAATCTTGATTTCCTCCTCTATAAAATTAGTGGGAATAGTGGGATCCTTAAAGTACCTTCTAACTCTAGATCAATGATTCTATTCAGAAAAGCCATGATGATGTAGTGGTAGGAAGAGAATCCTTTGGGGAAATCCAGAAAAAGTCACAGTGAGTCGTCTGTCCAGTCTATTTTGTCATAGAGGCAGCTAGGTGGCACAGTGGATAGAATGCCAGACCTGGTGTGAAGAAAACTAATCCAAAATATCTACAAGCAATGCCCCAGAGAAAAACACAGCTTGGGCACAAATTCAATTATAATTCCTTAGAAGAAATGAAGCAAGGTTTTTAAAAGGGAGTTCAAATTGGTTTTATAAATGAAATGAGAACATGAGCGGAAAAATGGAAAATTAGAACTACAGAATAACAAAGAAAACTAACAGTTTAGCACAAGAGGAATAAAATCTTGCTCAAGGAACAAACTCCCTGAAAGCTAGAATGTAACAAAGCCAAGACTCCATGAGGCAACAAGAAATATTAAAACAAAGTAAAAAGGTTGAAAAAATAGGAGAAAATGTAAGGTATCTAACTGCAAAGCAAAATAAAACTAACCCATAAAACAGATCGAGGAGGAAAAAGTTTAAGAATAATTATATCATGCTCCCCAAAAGAGACTAGACATCATAATTCAACAAATCTTTTATAAAAAGTTGGCCATATCTTTTAGAACCTCAAGGCAAAGTGAAAATAGAGGAATCCACAGGTCAATTCCTGAAAGAAACCCCAAATGAAAATACCCAGGAACATCATAATCAAAACCCAGGGCTTAAAGGTCAAAGAAAAAAATACTACAAGAAATCAGAAAGAAAGAATTCAAGAAGCAAGGAGTGACAGTCAAGGTCACACAAAATTTAGTAGCCATCTCTGTAAAGAAGCATAGAACTTGTAATATAATATTCCAGAATGCAAAGCACACGAGTTTATAGCCAAGAATAGCTTTCTCAGCAAAACAGAGTATAATGATAAGGTAGAAGGGGGCAAGGGAGTTGAAGATGGATTGTTAATGAAATAGAGAACTTCTAAGAATTTCTGATGAATAGACCAAAGCTGCAGAGAAACTTTGAAGTTAAAACACAGGAGTGAAGAGAAACATAAAAAGGTAAACATAACTGAACAAGGATAAAGGAGTAAACAAGGATAAACTGCTTTTATTCAAGTATGGGGAGATGATACATATGTACCCCCTCTACTCCACCATCTTCAGGGTTCATAGAGGGAATCCAATTAGATAAGGTCTAGGAATGGTTCTGTAATGTCTTGATAATCATAAAGGAATGGAAAGGGAGAGAAAGAGAAATATATGGTGGGGAAGAGGTGACCAAGAGGGAAGGAAAGAGAGGTTAGAGGAAATTATCTTATATAATTGAGATGTACAAGTAGATATGTATACAAACAAGGAGGAAGGGTGAGAAGAGCAGCTGACACTTGAATTTCATTTTTGTCTGAACTGCTCAAAAGAAGAATACACACACATAAACTTGAGTACAGACACTCAAAAGGAAAAATGAAAAATGGTAGAGGAGGAACTAGAGAGAGGGTAGATTTAAGGAGCCATCAGTCCTAAGTAGAAGAAACTCTGAGGATGTAGAAAAAATATTTATAGATTTTTTTTGAGGTGAAAAAATGGAAATTTTAGTGGATCTCATAAACTGTGGAATGGATGAACAAATTGTGGTATATAAATGTGAAGGAATATCCTTGTATGGAACTCTTATCAGTTCAAAAACCAACCAGGATTATGGAGGACTAATGACGAAACAGGCTACTCACCTTCCCATAGAAAAGCAAAGGATTTATGGCCATACATACTAAGTGCTTCCACTTTCTCTCCTCTCACTCTCTTCTTAATCCTTTACAATCTGGCTTCCAACCTTATCATGACACCAAAACAATTCTCTCCAAAGTTACCAATGATCTCTTAGTTGCCAAACCCAATAGCCTCTTTTGAGTCTTTGTCCTCCTTGACCCTATATGCAGCTTTTGACACTATTGAACACTGTCTCCTCCCTGATACTTTCTTCTCTCTAGGTTTTTGGGATACCACTCCCTCTTTGTTATATTCCTAAATAATGCCAGAGTATAAAGTAATTAGAAGTTATGGGTATTATAGGTATAAGATAAACCTAACCACTTCTAGATTGGGTGCATCCAAACTTTATAATCTAATCTTTAATTCAAATTCCCCAAATCCAGTCTATTACTGATCTTTTCTTGTCTGGAAGCTAGATACATAGTTCAAACATCTAACTAATACAATGGAAATACTAATTAGAAAGCAATCTGATGACTTGGTCACCTTGTTGTGATTCATCCATGGTACTTTTCAGTATAATTTACTATAATCACCATTACTTCTACCAAGGGAAAAACGAAGGAGAAATAGTGCAAATACTGTGCTCCAAGACTTCTTCAAAAAATCACAATTCACCCACCCAATCATATTTTCACCCCCAAGTTACCTCTCAAATTCATGAAAGGCAAGCCTTTGCACATCACTCAGGAAGGTTAAATATTTTATTTTTTTCTATTCTTCCTTCCATATCGCATCTATTGCTATGGCTTCAGTTCTTGTCTTTATATCTCTACCTGACTTCTTCTCTGGGTTCCAGTTCCATATTTAAAGCCACTTATAGGACATTTCCAAATGGATATCCCCCAGTCAAGCAAAACTCAAAATTTTGTAAACCAAAATCATCTCAATCAAAAAAAATTATCAACTCTCCCAACTTACTTATTTTTAATGATAACAAGTGGGAGTAGTAAGGAAGTATATTCTAGGCAAATGGGGACATACTGTACAAAGAAACAGAGTTAGCAACTGGAGTGCGCTGTATAACAAACAACAAAGGACAATTTGGCTGAACCTGGAATACTCTGAACTCTTTTTAAGAACTCTAGTCTAGGCTATGCTTTTGGCTGCAGGCTTTATGTCACCACTATAAGCCAGGAAAATAGGTGGGAATGGAATTGGAACTTAATGATGTGTGAATTCAGACTTTTTAGAAAGTGTTAAGGGATAGGAACAATTTCGCTCTTGACCTAAATAATTGTGGTAGCGAAGAGGGTGGAAAGAACTTATCTTTCCAGGAAAAGCCCAGTTTCTTATAGAATGTTTAAAGGTACCATAGCATATTTCTGAGGAATAGCTTCGTACAAGGGAAATGGCATTCCAAATACCCAGTTCAGTTTTTCCAGGTATCACCAGTAGGGCTGTGACCAGGGGTCAGACTAGGAATATCTAGGAACCCTCAAACTATCTGGGATCTGGAATCTAGAGGGAATGGAGGAAGAATAGAATTGTGAAATAAGCCATAAATATGAAGTCAGAGGACCTGAGGAAATCACATCAGCCATTTCTTCATACACAAAATGACGGGATCGAACCAGATAATCTCTAAGATCTTTTCCAATTCTAATTCCAGTTCTACAGCACACATGTGTGACCCATCTGTCAAATAGATCATGTACTGTCTTGTGACATTTCTTTCATTGTGTTCAAATGTTATTCAAGTCTTCAATCAACAAGTGTTTAAGTATCTACTATATGCCAGCAACTGTAAGGTGCTGAGAATAAGAATTACAAAAGTGCAATTGCCCCTGTCCACAAGGAACTTCCATTCCATTCTATCTAGGGAGAAACAACGTATGTACTAAAAAATAAATAAAAAAACAAGTACAAAATGTGTGTACAAAATGTACATATAAGGAAAGAGATATGGATAGATAGATAGATGATAGATAAGAATTTCAAACCCCAGTCTAATTAACAGAAACACAGAAGGTTCAGATATCTCAATTGAATTAGTCAATCAACAAAGGTGTAAGCAGAACCTTAGTACAGTGTCTTACACATATTAAGTACTTCATAAAGACCTGCTGTCCAACTTTTTCTCTCTTTAAGAGGAGTGAAACATTTTTATTATTGAACAAAAGCATATGATACAACACAGGAAATAAGTTCTGATTGATTGAAGATAATCAGTCACATCCTGTAGAGGTATAGATAAAACAGCAAGCCAAGCTGACTCATACTTGAAAAAACTGCCTTTGGTGGGAGAATTGAGTTTGTTTCTCCCCTTCCCTCTCTACTGACCAGGTGATAATCTTGTAAACTTTGAAAGGTCAGAAGATCCCAAATTTTCACTGGTCTTGGTGTCTTCCTGGAACCAGTGGCAGTATCCCCAATACAACAGTGAATAGCAGCATCTACATCTTGACTTGTAATACTCAATAAAGAAAAATTAGTCAAGCTGAGAAAAAACAGCTTCAGGATTCTACAAAGTACTGACCCTCAGAGAGCAACAGAGAGCTACATCACCTAAAGAGAACCCTTCATGGGGATTCATGAAAGCAAAATAGGACTTCCAGTAAATATAAACCATCAGATTACCCTTTGGTCATATGTTTTCTCTAAGTTTGTGCCCACTCTCCCTAGGAACCTTGTATGCACAGGAGGATAATGTGCTCCAAGTTTGGGGGAAAGGAGATCTTATAATTACTGCTCTTGCTATATACCTTCTCAGTAAATATCTCTATCATTACAGCTATTTGCTATCACCTGGTTGAATGGCATTGGGAAATACACTGGATGAGGGTTCATGAGCAACAGTACTAGAAACTCCAGTCCCTCATGGGGTCCCTCTAAATCCCTGAAGGAAGTAGTCAGCTACCCTCTGGGAATGTAACCTATCAGTATTGGTGAGAATTGAAGAAGTTGCCCAGGAAGGAATATTGTGTGTGTGAGTGTGTTTGTGTGTGAGTATGTTTGTGTGTGTGTTCACATATGTACTGCCCCCTGGAAATTATTTTGTATCTCCAATATATAGATAGAGATATTTTGTTGTTGATCAGTTGTATCAGTCATGTCTGACTCTCATGACCCCATTTGGGAGTTTCTTGGCAAAGATACTGGAGTGGTTTGCCATTTCCTTCTCTGGCTCATTTTACACATGAGGAAATTGAGGCAATCAGGATTAAGTGACTTGCCCAGGGTCATGCAGCTAGTAAATGTCAGAGGCAAGGTTTGAATTCAGGTGTTCTGACTCCAGAACTAGAACTCTATCCGCTGTGACACCCAGCTGCCCCATATATAGGTGGAGATGATAGATAGATAGATAGATAGATAGATAGATAGATAGATAGATAGAT
>NW_027186296.1:67510705-67510871 GCF_028583685.1 Petaurus breviceps papuanus | reverse complement strand
AGATAGATAGATAGATAGATAGATAGATAGATAGATAGATAGATAGAAAGATAGATAGGTAGATAGATAGGTAGGTAGGTAGGTATGTAGGTAGGTAGGTAGGCAGATAGGTAGGTACGTAGATAGATAGATAGATAGATAGATAGATAGATAGATAGATAGATAG
>NW_027186296.1:67488979-67510695 GCF_028583685.1 Petaurus breviceps papuanus | reverse complement strand
GATAGATAGATAGATAGATAGATAGATAGATAGATAGATAGATAGATGATAGATAGATAGATAGATAGATAGATAGATAGATAGATAGATAGATAGATAGATAGATGAATGGATGGATGGATGCAAAGTAATTTCTAGGTGTCAGTATACTACCAGCTGCTGGGGGTGGGGAGCATAAAGATATATTTTATAAGAGGCTGCACTAGAACTAAGCTTTGAAGGAAGCTAGGAATTCTGTGAGCAGAAGTGAAGAGGGAGAATATTCTAGTCATTAAGTGCAGTCTGTGAAGTCATGGAGATAAGAGATAGCTTGTTGTATAAGGAAATACCAAGTTTTCAGGAAGGAAAGTAAGTGCAATAAACTTGGTGAGGTGGAATGAAGTCAGTTTATGAAGAGTCTTAAAGGCCAGGATGTTTGTATTTTATCATAGAGATAAGATTATATCATTGAAGTTTCTTGGTGGGGGGTGTGGAGGGAACAATATGATCACATCTGAGCCTTAAGAATATCAATTTGGCATCTATATGTAAGTTGGATTAGAAGAGGGAGAGACTGGAGACAGAAAAAGTTTGAGGAGGTAACCAAAAAGTTCAAGCTAGAGATGATGGGAGCCTGGACTAGGGTGGTTGCATCACTGTTTAACTTTCCACCTCTAAACAGATGTCTTGTCTCCCTCTCTCCTTGGGAACAAAAATTACGTCATATGTTTCTGTGAATCTCTCATAGTGCCTTGTGCCAAGTAGGTGTTCAATAAAGATTTGCAGATTGATTCAAAAGAAAAGTCATTACTCTACTGAAATTATAAACATGTTGTCAGAAATGACTGACTGTCACAGATGCTGGGAGAAACCTATAAATAAAATAAAATGTGATGAGATTTTCAACACATCTTCCAGGAAAATCAATATAATAATCAATAATAAAATTAGGCTAGCCAGCCAGAAGTGCCACCAAACTGCTATGAAAACAAAATAAATTTGTTTTTTATGCTAAAGAAGCATACCCAGGTGTGTGCTGATAAATGTTTAACAACCAGCTCTATGGTGGGGGAAGGGAAGTATATGCATAACACACTTTTAAATTTAACTTTCATCACTAAAATTTTTCCATTACTTTTTTTTAAGTCTAGACAATCAGTAAAACAATAAATCAAGCCTTGATTTATAGCAATTTTCCATTTCCAAAGTATAAATACTCACACTGAAAATTAGCCATTGGCCCATGTGATCCAGATCAAGCTGTCTCCAACACACCCCTGACATAACCAATTGTCAAATTGGTGGATAGCAATAATTTAAAATCCCCTTGTCTGCTTTTTCTTCTAAGTAGCAATAATATTAGCTAACCATTGTGTATATGGCTTTCTTAGGTCTGCTTACTTTATTCTGTATTCATTCATGTAAATCTTTCCACCTTTCTCTGTTTTCATCATATTCATCATTTCTTTCAGCACAGTAATGCTCCATTCATATTCTCCTCTTTGTTTAACCATTCCCCAGTAAATGGGCATCTATTTTGTTTTTAATTCTTTGCACAGAAAGCACTGCTATAAATATTTTGATGTATATAGGAACTTTCTTCTTATCACTGACTTTCTTAGAGTATAAGCCAAGTAATAGAATCTGATGTTCAAAGAGTATGGACATTTTAGTCACTTTATTTGTATAATTCCAAATTACTTTCTAACATGATTATGCCATTTCACAGTTTCATAAACAATACATTAGTATATTATCTCACAACCCTTTTAATATTGACATTTTTTCTCATCTTTACCAATTTGCAGGGTATAAGTTAAAACCTCAGGGTTGTTTTGACTTGAATTTCTCTTCTTATCAGTGATTTGGAGCATTACTACATGTGACTGTGAATATTTTGAAATTCTTCTTTTGAAAATTGTTTGTTTATATCCTTTAACCACTTACCTTTTGGGGAATGGGTGAAAGGCATACACAATGTATCTGATATAATATTTGCATACGTATTCACATACATACCTTTATAAATTTTTTTTGTTTATTAAAGAATAATCACACACAAAAAATCAAAAGTGACTGTAGCAAAATTACAAAAATAAGTCAAATGAAAAAATATGAGGCAACATCTGCAGCCTACCTGTTCATTGGAGGTGGAAGATCCCAAGGGTTATAGCTTTTATATACCAAGGTTATGTCCTTTTTTAAACTTTTTTCAGTGTATTGATTGGTTTTTCTGGGTTTTTCTTTTTTGTTTTCTTCTTTTTTTGTCTTTTAAAAATATGTATTATTATATGGGATGACTCTCTAGGAGGAGGGAGGGATACTAGGAAAACTATGATGATGTAAAGAAACGAAAGATAGCTATCAAATTTTAAAAAAAATATTATTATCATCTTTAGAGCTAGCATTTATATAGCTATTTAAGATTTTTAAAGTGCTTTACAAATATTATCTCATTTGATACTCATAGTAATCCTGGGAGGTAGGTACTATTATTATCCCCATTTTACAAATAAGGAAACTGAGGAAGACAGAGGTTAAATTATTTGCCCAGAGTCACACAGCTAGTAAATATCTAAGACCATATTTGAACTCAGGTCTTCCTGACTCTAGATTCAACCCCCTATTCACTGTGCTACCTAGCTGTTCCAAAGTTCTCACATTTCCTGAAAAAGGTAAGTAGCAAAGTGTTAGACCCTTAGCCTATTTGGCCCTAACTATTTAACCAGATGTTAGATATGTCAGTATATAAAACAGATTGTTTCTTTTATTGACAGCAGTATTTATACTATAAAAATTATTATAATCACGGTTGCTCAGTCATGTCCAACTCTTCATAACCCCATTTGGTGTTTTCCTGGCAAAGATACTGGAGTGGTTTGCCATTTCCTTCTCCAGCCCATTTTACAGATGAGGAAACTGAAACAAACAGAGTCAAAAGACTTTGCCGGAGTCACACAGTCAATAAGTATGCAAGGCCAGATTTGTACTCAGAAAAATGAGTCTTTCTGACCCTAGGCCTGGTACTCTCTTTACTTTACCACCTACCCAACCAATGATAATTGGAACATCAATTGTTTACTCAATTACAGAAAACTCTGAACTTAAAGCAGAGTTCTTAAACTTTTTCATTTCATGGATTCCTTCTCAGAATTTTATGTTTAAATGTATAAAATAAAACACACAGGATTACAATTATATTTATATGGGACTATCAAAATATTTTTTAAAAACAAATTCATGGACTCCAGGTTAAGAATTCCTACTTTAGAATTTATTATAGATGCTACAACTCATATAATCCAAACCCTTCATTTTACAAATGAAGAAAGTGAGAGACAAAGTAGGAAGGTGACCTTGTTCAAGGTCATAAAGTAGTAAGAGACAAAGCCAACACTTCAGGTCTTTTGTCTCTTTGTCCAGTTCTACTTTCATCTTACTAAACAATTTTCTTAGGCAATGGTTCCTGTTGAAGATTTTGCTCTATAATGCATTCATATTTTTTTAGTTTTTACTGCAATCTTTTGTTGTCATCTATACTTTCCAATGTATCTCTCCCTCTCTCTTTCCCAAAGAGCTAAATTGCTTATTAGCAAAGTATATTAATAATAAATGTTAGCAAAATTAGGCAACACATCAGCCAAGTACAATATCATATATGGTATTCCATACCAATAGTCCTCCAAGTCTGAAAAGAAGGATGGGAAATATAATCTCACATTTCTACTTGGGGCCAAGTTTGGTCATTATAATTCATATTATTCAGTTTTGGTGGTTTGGTTATTGTTGTTCATTCTATTTTCATGGTTATCATTGTGCATGTTGCTTTCCTGGTTCTTCTTTCTTCACTTTGCATGAGCTCCTAAATGTCTTCCTAATGCATTCACTTTTTCCTAGTTTCCACAAATATATCCATAATTTTCTTTTTCTCTCATGACTAATTCTCCATGATAGAAAATTTTCCTTCTTTAACTGCATTCCTAGAAAAATATTTATATTTTTATTATAAAATAAATCTCTTCAATGCAGTGGATGGTCAGTTTCAGAGAGTTAAAAAGTCAAAAGTAAGGAACTTCTTTGGACAAAAGGCAATTTTGTTACTGATTTTAATTACTTACAAATGAAAAATTCTTTGCCATCATTTAAATGGATAAAAGCTAAGAAGATAATTTAGTAAAAAGTGGACCTGAAAAACCCTAACAATATTTTTATAATTAGATTATAAATTATTCATATGTAAATTGGACTCTTAAGGAGAATAAGCTATTCTTGTAAGTGGGTGAGCTTAGAAAATTGTTTATACAATTATATTTCCTAGCAAACTCTTTTTAAATAAGTAGTAAAGAAAAGAAGCTCTTCCCTGTCTAAATTATAAACAATTTGCTAATCAGTGGAACCTTTTTGCATTTTCTTGCTTTTCTAATTTTTTTATTCTAATAGTCACCTTCATTTTAAAGACTTCTGAAACAGCAGGGGGTACTGATTACTTTCCTCCAAAAGGCCATGGCACAGGTGATCAAGTGAATACACATTTCATTCAGAGTGCAGTTAACTGATAATGATTTTAAACCCTAAATCCTATGTAGGGGGAGGATTTCGAATAGTTTATGTAGCATTTTCCGACATCTAGCCTTCTGACCAGAGATTTCCTTTTTAGTACCTTGTGAGCACTACCAAATTTGAGATTTCCTGATTCTGAGATTTCAGTGATTGGACCTTCTAGAGGGAGAAGAGGATTTCTAGATGTAACATGCTCCTTGGGAAAGAAAAGGGATCTTCACCATAGTCATGCATAGCATGCCTGGAAAACAAAACCAATGAGTTAATCAGACAGTACAATTCTTATGGGAAGATGATTGCAGAAAGTATAAACCAAAGAGTGATGTTATGAGTCTTTGTGGGATTATAGAGGACTTAGTAGGAAAGAAATGTTCACTAGACTATCAAAGGTTTGCCCAGTAATCCCAAACTCAGTGTCCTTCTAGAGAGAACTGATGAGATATTTGAGTGCTTTTTGTATCTGCACACAAGCCAAGCACTCACATGGAGGTCAGAAGAATCAATACAAGGACACTCTCAAGTGTCTCTCTAAAGAACTTTGGGATCAATTGGGAGACATGAGAGACACTGGCACAGGACCATACAGCATGGCATGCCACAACAAAGAAGACATGTGCTCTATGAGCAAAGCAGAATTGCAGTAGCTCAAAAGAAATGTGAGATGCACAAATTTAGAGACATCTGTGCTCCAAATGTTCATGTGGACTATTTGTGCCCGACCTGTGGTAGAGCCTTCCAAGTTTGTATTGGTCTGATCAGGCACAGGCAAACATACTGTACTTTAGTAATGTCATTTTGGTACTCATTGAGAATGAAGGACAAAAACCAACCAACCAACAATCTTTTAACTGAGTTCTTGTAAGTACTCTACATCTTCTGCATTTTCTCCGAGTTAAAAAAAAATTGTTCCACATGCAATTTGCATTTGCTACTTTGAGGGCTTATATAAGAGCTGGGGAGCCATAGACATGAGCTATACCTGGAGTACATTTGATTTTCCTGGAACAGCTCCTGGTGGCAGTAATGGATCAAAGAGAGACCATTCACATTATAGAGAGACCATTCATATTTGGGAGTCAGCTTATAAGATCAGGCCTGATTTATATGTGCACAGCATCATAGGTACAGAGGAGAGTTACATTCATCTACATGTTTCCCCTCACCCCCACTAGATAGTATTCATATTGAAGAAATTGTGCCAATTTTCATCATTAAATTTACTGTATGCTTCCACTGTTGTTGTTTAGTCATTTTCAGTCATGTCTGACTCTTCCAGACCCCATTTGGGAATTTCTTGGCAAAGATACTGATGTGGTTTGCCATTCCCTTCTCCAACTCATTTTACAGATGAGGAAGCTGAGGAAAACAGGGTTAAGTGATTTGCCTATGGTCACACTGTCATGTTAACTCTTTTCATAGGGTCTAGATAGGATTTAGAGCTAGAAGGGACCTTAGAAGGGGTCATCTAATCCACCTATCATTTTACAAATAAAAACCTTAGAAAAAGAGGTGACATACCGAAGGCCATACAGCAAATTATTTTTTTTTAAATTATGGGGTAAAACAAGCATTTTCATAACATGGTATAATAAAAAATGAGTGCAGATAAAACAAACTGAAAATCTATTACATACAACTTGCTATTTCACTTACATATATAATAATTTTAAATATATAAAATTTATACATAACAAATTTCATTTTTTTAATCTCCTTTTTTCTTCTCTTCCCCCTCCCCCAGAGGTGGCTACCATTAGACACAAATAGACACACACTCATACACATGCACACACATGTAAAACTATTCTATGTTTATTTCCATCCATCAGTTCTTTCTCTGGATGCAGATAGTCTTTTTTCATATGCCCTTTGTAGTTAACTTGAGTATTTATAATAGTCAAAATTACTTAATTGGTCAAAGTCATTCTTAAAACAATATTGCTGTTACTAAATACAATGTTCTCTTGGTTCTGCTCATTTCTTTGTTTGTTATTTTGTGCAAGTTTTTCCATATTTTTCTAAGATCAGACAGCAAATGTACCAAGGATCGATTTACCATGTCACTTCCTTCCTAGGATCCATAGAAGAAAAAGCAAAGAGTGTATACATGTAGAGAAGCATGAATCATTTAGAGAAGCAACGTCCAGAGAGAGCCTATGGAAAGGAGGGTGGAAACACACCTATGTTTGGTAGGAGAACAAAGAGCACATTCCCACCCTGAGATTCACCAGCCACTATGAGCTGCAAATCTGTCTAAGGAATACTCTGGGGGATAGTGGAGTGGGGGTAAATAATGTCTAGAAATTGTCCATCCAGGCTTTCTATAATGCAAATAGTCATTTTTCCTAGCCTAGCTAAGTGGCCCCAAGGCCAGGTAATGTGTGCTAAGTGACCACTAAGAGACTTTTCTGCCTTCAGGGAACACAAATTAAAAGACCTTGAAGCAGAGGAACTCCAGCAAAGAGTGTGTGCCTTTTATTTGCTGGCTCAGTTCTGGCTTCACAATCCTTCAGGAATCAAGATTCAAGGATGCACAGCCCACTGGGAAGTATGGGAAAGAGGGACACCAGCTAAGTACAATGAAACTTTTCACACCAGTGGGGCCCACCTACCTACTCCACCTACTCCCAGATTCACAAATGAATGAATCATTTGCCCCTCACAGAAATAAATACCCATTTCAGGTGCAACTTAACAGTTTTTACAATCAGATATATAGTAATGACACCTACAAGACACCTTGTGGCCCTCTTCTCTCCTCCCTTCTTCTTTCTCTGTCTCTCTCTCCAGAGAGTCAAGATCTTTTACAACCTGATGCCCTCCACCTTTCTATCAGTACATATATACTCTGTGTTTCACCAAGCTAGTTTACTTGTGTCCCTTGGATATGCCATTCACCCCATTCTCATACTGTTCCCTGTGCTTGGAACGTGCCTCCTCTCTTTCTTCTCCCCTTGAATTCCTATCCTTCCTTTAAATGGCAACTGAATTACTTTGTGGAGCTTTCCTTGATTCCCTAATCAATAATGATCTTTCCCTTTAGACTTTATACTTGGTTGTATTTATCCTGTAATGCTCAATATTATAGTTTATGTGTTTCCTTTCTACCAGACTGTAAACTCCAAGAGAATAGGATCCATGCTTTATATAAATACTGTATCTCCTCTCCCTTAATACCTATTACAATGCTGAGTACATAGTAGGTATTTAATACATGTTGCTTGAGTGACCAAATAATAGTCTAGACTTGGAGTCAGAAAGAACTAAATTCAAATCCTACATCAGATATATATCTGTGTGACTACAAACAAGATACTAAATTGTTCTCAGCCTCTTGCTTCTGTAATCTGTAAAATGGGGGAAATGGGATTGTAGTAATGATATCACATTGCTTTAGTGGTCAAATGAGATAATCAATATAAAATTATCCACAAACCCTAAAGTGCCATATAAATGTCCATTAGCAGCAGTATTATTAATTTCCACAGAGAGTAAAGGAAGGGTCATTTTGTCACAAAAAGAGAGAGAAGGTGAAACTCCTCATTTGGGGTAAACTGCTCAAATTCCCCAACTAAACCTTTGTGAGTTTTGGATAAGATAGGGTCATATTTGGATAGGCTAAATAACCCAAATGCCCACTAGCCTGTATGCCTCTTCCTCCTTGCACTGCTTTTTTTCATTTTGCTCTCTCTGGTTGAATTCTGAGGAAGAATCTTCAATATGGAAAACCTGGAAATACCCATTACACTAAGTTCACCCTTTGGCTCTTAAGTAGGGCATTTTTTTAAAACTCATAGGTTGAGGGCAACAGAAAGAGTTGTAACTAGAGAAGATGCAGTCAGGTTTTTGCATCAGGTACCAACATGGGGGTAGAGGCATACTTCCTCCCTCTAAGGGGCTGAGTTTCTTCCCCACAGAAGTCCAGAAAGTACCATCCCTGTGCCTCAAGACTCAGGTTGCCCTTCTCCCAGGGTGACTACCTTTCATTGGCCCATCTTTGGTACTCATCTCCACCCTTTATTGGAGATAGTGTTAATATTTTGACTTTAAAATCTTAATATATTTTTAGTCTTACCACTGATGTGTCTTTTGGTGTTGACTATAAGCCATGACTTAGAATTATTCTTGGGCCCCTCAGTTTCTTCTTTGACAAAACTTCAAGCCCACTAATAAGTTGAAGATACCAAATTTAGAAATGAACTCAGAAAAACTCTAAGGCTTTTGAGCTTCATTGCCTGTAGCAAAACACAAGTCCAGAGCTGCTCCCTGTTATTAATTTTATTCCTTCAGTTGTCAAGTCATTTTTAAAGCAGGATTCTTTATTATTTGCATGAAATAGACTCCCCCCCTTATGAGGGGAAAAAACATTTTAATGAGCTTACCCCTGAAAATGATGGTGTGAAATGAGGAAAAGGTACTTTTAAGAAACTCTCGGGATTTCTATCTCCAAATCCAGTCCCATGATATACCCAGTATTCACCAAAATACCCTCTATAAAAGGGAAGTTTTTTTTCATCTTTGGAGCTGAAGAGAACTTCAGGGTCATCTAGGTCAATATCCTCATTTTACAGATGAGGAATGTGAACACCAGAAGGGCCAGGTGATCATCTGTCTAAGGTCACTCAGGCAGCACAGCCTGGATTTGAATTCAGGTTACATATGCCTCCAATTCACAACCTCCCCTTCTGAGGCTGAAAATTTCTGTTCTTTTAGCCTCTCCTTACAGTTTATTCACTGGACACCCAATAGATGTGTAGTAAGTCTACTTTGTGCAAAACACTACTGCATCTTTTTAGTAAATTTTACCCATGTTTACTATTGCTTTTTTACTTTCAGTACCAAAACTGGACACTGAGCTTTGGTAAAGGTCCCATTGATGGGGGGTAACAACAGAAGAATTTCATTAGAACTCCTACCTACTTGACTTGAATTTATTTGTCCCAGCTCAGTTGAAGACAATTCCACAAACACTTTTTAGGCATTACTTTGTATTACATCTGGGGGAAGAAGTCATAAATACAAAATTTTGATAAGTCATCCCTTGCCCTCATAGAGTTTACCACTGACAGGCAAAATCCAATAAGCTCTCAAACAATTGAGAAGAGACTTATTGTCCCCCTTCACCACCACCATCACCCCCCCACCCCCATGGAGACATTCTTTTTGAGCTATGTATATTACTTCCTTATTTTCAGTTGTAGGTTACCTGATATTTGGGGATTGTGGCCATCTTCACACCATTCCCAAATATTTTTACACCAGGACAACTCCATGATGATCATCATTCCAATTTCACCTTATTTCTCCACTTCTCCACCATGGAACATTGAACTCTGCCTGTAGGACACTGGGTCTTGATAGGGGAGCTTTCATTTCATGTGCCCATAACCAGGCCTCTATACTATTCCCTAGCTGCTTGGCTTCTGCCTTTTCCAATTCCACTTTCTGTATACTCTTCCCCCTATAAGAATGTAAAGACTTTGAAGATGAGGACTGACTGTTTATATTGGTATCCCCAGCACTTAGCATATTGCCTGACACATAGTGATTGCATAATAAAGACTGTTTCTTTCTGTCTACCTGCCTGTCTATCCGCTTTTCTGTTAGTCTGTCTGTCTGTCTACTTTTCTATCCTGAACACAAGTCAACAAAGTAACATCCACAGATTCTTGGTGCTTTCAAACATGCTTAAGGAAGATTCTATACCATTACTACATTTTGATTATATTATACATTTTGTATAATTGTTTATAATAATATAACCAATGTACCTTTCTTTATACCATTCACCATACCTGAAATGGGGCAGCTAGGTGGCAGAGTGGATAGAGTGCCAGGCCTGGAGTTAGAAAGATTCATCTTCTCCAGTTCAAATACGGCCTCCAACATATACTAGCTATATGACCCTGGGCAAATCATTTACCCCTGTTTACCTCAGTTTCCTCATCTGTTAAATGAGCTGCAGAAGGAAATGGCAAAGCACTCCAGTATTTTTTCAAGAAAACCCTAAATGGGGAAGCCAAGAGTGGATCACAACTAAAAAATGACTGAACAATAATGCTTGAAGTGCTATCTATTCAACCTCTTCCCGACTCATCTAAAATATAACTATCCTTAAAAATCCTATCTTCCCTGTCCATGATTACACTTTCTCAACTCCTCCTGCTTTATATTTATTTTACTTTACTGGCATTTTTATCTTTTATATTCCCATCCTGTCTCCCTATCTAGATTATAAACTCCTCAAGAACTTATATTGACTCGTACAAGATATGGTTCAAATATACTGTCTCTGATACTAATGGGGTGACAGTTCATGGACAAGTCGCTATGAGTTTTTTCCTTATCTGTTAAAAAGGGGGGGGACAGCTAGGTGGTGCAATGAATACAGCACTGGCTCTGGAGTCAGGAGGACCTGAGTTCAACTTGACACTTAACTAGCTGTGTGACCTTGGGCAAGTCACTTAACCCTAAATATGCCCCATCTTCACCCCTCAAAAAAAAAGTTTGAACTAGATGATGATAGACTGAGCACCCTTCCAATTCTAAATCTATGATCCTAAAATCCTCCAATTTGGACTTGGAAGACCTAGGAGTTTCTTTAAAACATCTTTTCCATATTTGACACCATCATTTTCAGAGGGAAGTTCATTAAAATATTTCTCTAAAATAGACTTTGTATCTATAGTGTTGACACATAGTACGTGTTCAGAACACAGGCTCTATTCTAGTTAAGTAAGACAAGTTGGGCAGATACCACATGTTTAAATAGGCTATGTCGAATGAATCATAGAACGATAGGCTGTCAGAACTAGAAGGTACCTTAAAAACCATCTGGTCCAACCTTATTTTATAAAGGAGGAAACTGAGGCCTGGAGAGGTTCCATGACTTATTGAGAGTCACATAAGGAATCTGTGTCAGATTTGGGATTCCAACCTGGGTCATCTGATTCCTAGACCAATTCTTTTTTCCCTAACAACAAGAGGTCAGGCAGCCTAAGTCCAAACCCATCAAATCTCAGCAAACAGTCAGAATTCAAAGTGCAGGTGGTCAGCAAAAGCAACATTAGAATTGATCTCTAACTCTTACTGGAAGTGTTGACTCTCTGTCTTGTTTTATTTTTTTAACCCTCTTTTATACTGTTTACTTTGTGTGGGATCCTGGTCTGTGGTAGTCAAAAAAGAGGTAGAGATGGTGAAGTAGATAGAACATTAAAGTAAGAAAGACCTGAGTTCAAATTCTGCCTTACACATTTACTAACTGTGTGACTCTGGATAAATCCCTTAATTTCTGCCTCAGTTTCCTTATCTGTAAAATGGAAATAATAGTACCTTCCTCTCGGAGTTGTTGTGAGGATAAAATGAGATAGTATTTGTAAAGTACTTGTATGATTCAATATAAGTTCTTGAGGAGTTTATAATCTAGTTAGGGAGACAGGATGGGAATATAAAAGATAAAAATTCCAATTAAGTACTTTTGTAAAGTACCTTACAGTTATATAGATGCTGGCAATTATTATTATCATTTATCATAGTGGAAAAACTAGTTTTCGTGTCCAAGGACCTGAATTTAAATCCTAACTATGTCACCATCAAAAGCAGCTAGGTAGCACAGTGGATAGAGTGCCAGGCCTGGAGTCATGACTCCTCCTCCTCAGTTCAAATCTGGCCTGAGACACTTACTAGGTATGTGACCCTGAGCAAATCATTTAACCCTGTTTGCTCAGTTTCCTCATCTGTAAAACGAGATGGAGAAGGGAATGGAAAACTACTCTAGCACCTTTGCCAAGAAAACCCCAAATGGGGTCATGAAGAGTCAGACAACTGAAAAGACTGGCCATCACCTACATGATTTGGGTGATTACTTAATTCCTTGTGGACCTAGTTTCCTCATCTCTAAATTGAAAGCAATGGATTAGATTCTCTCTACGCTGCCCTACAACTCAGGGCCAGAGACTGCTAAGTGAATGCTCCCACAATGTTGGAACTGAACGTAGGATTGGTGATAAGACCATCCAATGTCTTCATCTTCAAAAGGGATACAGTAATATCATTTCCCTCTCTTCTTCACAAGTACAATGATATCATAAATGAAATCATAGCCCACTTGAGAAAGAAAAGCACTGTGAAAAGTCAAGCTATTACAAGAGCTAAACAAACTTTGCTGCCCTCTATAGGATCCAGGGTCTATTGAAGCAAATAGTGTCCTCTTGCTAATGATTTCTAAAGGCTCTTCGTCCATTTTTGATACTATGACATTAATGTGGAAGTACTCTCCAAACTAAAGAGATGATCCCCATGTGAAAGCTATCAGTGGTACATACTAGGATCTCTACTAAGCCTAGCAAGGAAATATAAAAGGAATTGTGCCTTCATGGAACTCACATTCTAACAAGGGGGACAGGATGGACACAAATCCAGATGACTGAATTCTATAACATCCACATAACCAAGTAGAGCTATGCAGAAAGGTAAACTGTGAATGTGATTATTGGAGTGATTCAGATGATCAGAGTCAAATGTTGCTCTTCAAAGAAGCTTTATGCATATTGGGATAATTTTCAAAGATTTTATGTATTTTATCTATGTTTAAATATTTTCAATTTCTCCTTCAACAGATATCATTTTTCCCACTTTATACTTACTGGACTACAGATTTCCATCCACTGTTTAATGTACATGTTAGAATTACTGTATCTTTCCCTTTCCACACAGGTAATATAGCCAAAAAAGAGCATGCCCACAATGGAGCAATAATTCTCAATTACAAGGCAATTAAGCAGGTGTACAGGTCCCTAGGTAGCTCAATGGACAGAGTACTTGACCTGGAGTGAGAAGGACCTGAGTTCAAATCTGGTCTCAAGCATTTACTAGCTGCATGACCCTGAGCAAGACACTTCACCTCTGTTTGCTTTAATCTACCAGAGAAGGAAATGGAAAACCACTCCAGTATCTTTGCCAAGAAAACCCCATCTACACTATGATCCATGGGGTCATGAACGGTCAGACATGACCAAACACCAACAACAGGCCACTTATCTCCTGGTGAAAGGGTAAAATAAATACCCTTATGACCTTCTACACCATAAACTCTTTGTGGGCCAGGGTTGTATAATTTTTCATCTTAGTCTGTATAGTACCTTGCACATATTATTAACATATGTTTGTTTAATTTAATTGAATCCATAGGCTTAATAAACCAATCAATCTATGAAGATCATAGGTCTAGAGTTAGAAAGAACCTCAAGAAAATCTAATTCAGTCCCCTCTTCTTTATACAAATGAGGAAACCAAAGTCCATGAAGAGTAAGGTCCAAGCCCACACAACTAAAGACTAACAAAGTCAGGATCTGCCTCCTTATACAGACTTTAAATAGGTATATGAGAACCATTCCATCCTAGAAAGAATACAACCCAAGAAAAATTGCTTCTAATAACAAGGAAAAACCTGAATGGATAGATGTAAAAACACAGAAAAGGATAAAAAGATTTTTCCTCTCCGAACCAAGGAGGTTGGGTTGATAAAAATGCTTTGGCCTTAAAGGGAACAATGGAACCTGATTATTCTTATTCCAGACTGGCATTTTCCTGTTCCTTTAAAAAAAAAAAAAACTGTACTCTCAGTCCACAAATATGAAAATTAAGATCGAATTGTTTACCGAAGACATCCTTTCCATTTCAGTGACAGAGGTGTAATTTTGAAGGTTATTATCCTCTGCTAATCATTGGATTAATCATAAACAATGTTTGATTAATGAAAAGAAATTAGGAAACTATTGCCACCTACTGTATCAACCAGGTATTGTTATTATCTCACCTAAGCCCTCTGGCTTTTAAATATTTATAGTTAGATCAATAGATCAGATATAGAATCAATGACATAGTTGCATGATTTAAGATGTAACCATAATGCCTCAAAATATCAGAATGGCACTAAATGAAATTTGGCTGTAGACCTTGAAAATTTTAAAATAAATTCTTCCATTTCCATTTAATTAAATTTTCATGTAAATGTGTGTTTCTGCACACATCTATGTTTATAATGGCTTGGGTTAATATTATACAATGTTAAAATATAAGAAATCTTAAGAAATCCTCAAATCTCATGTGCCATAGACTTAAACACTCGGAGACACATGAGGTCACCAAGAATCTAGAGATGCTCTCATCTGGCCATCCACTGACCCAGACAGTTTTTCATCCTTACACTGTAGCTCTAATTATAGAATACAAAAATTATACATACACATATACACTATAGGACAGGCACTGTAGATAATGAGACCCATGTTCTATTCCAGGCTCTGTCACAACCTAACTATGTAAATCAACAAGTCAAGTCAACAAGGATCTATTTAAGCGTCAACTATGCAAAGGATTGGAAATAATAATAGTAATTAAATCTAGCATTTATATAGTATTTAGAGGTTTCAAAACATCTTACAAACATCACATTTTGTCCTCACAACATTGGGAAATAGGTAAAGCATTATCCCCATTTTACAGATGAGTAAATTGAGGCAAACTAAGTAACTTGCCTAGAGTCACACAACTAATAAATATGTGAGGCTGGATTTGAACTCAGGTTTCCCTGATTCCAATTCCATCCATTGTACCACCACTGAAATGCTGTGATTCTATTCCCTTCTCTCTCCATCATCAATGTTAAAAAGTGGCCAAGGAGAATAAAAAACCACCCAGAAAATCACCCACTGGAATGATTCCAATCCATTTAATTATCTTTAGTGAAAGAAATGAGAATTTCTCCTAAAGACCTTCATCATAAGGCTTTATACAACCACCTTAAGTAATTAATTTGTACTAAAATCTTTAAAAGCGAAATTTACCTTCCTCAAATAAAAACAATGCCTCTCTTTTAAGTACTCTAGAATTGTTCATAGTAAGTACATTTTTGCTTTTTGAAATGAAAGAACTGCATTTTAATATTTATATTAAAAGTAACCTCCTGACCAATGATCATTTTATTTAAATGGATATATCATTGAGATATAAAAAATAGAGTTGGCAGCATGCAAAGGCAAGAGCCTCATTGGCATTGATCATAATTATCAAATCACATTTAATACACAGGTTGTCTTTATACAAAGCAAGGAAACCCAACATGTTATTTGACACAAGATGTGGTTTTTTTTTTTTGGATAGAGAGTTGAACATGAGTCAGGTGACCTGTGTTCTAGTTCAAGTTCTGCCATCTGTCCATGGTGTGACCTTAAGGTACTTTCTCTTGGTCTCCATTCCCTATATGTAAAATGTGGGATTGCACAGATTGTCTCTAACATCCTTCCCAGCCATATATATATATATATATATATATATATAATGAAATTTAGTGAGATTATTTAAAGTATATATGGAGGTAGAACATAAACTTTGATGTTTACTTGGGTAACCTTGGGGCTTAATCTCTATGGACTTTGGTTTTCTATATGTATATCTATAAAAATATAGTTAATTCATTCAATAATGTGTTTTGGATTTGGACTAGTATTTGAACTAAGACCAAAGCAACTGTAAGATTTGGGTAACTAGCTCTAAAAACTGTATTATAAAATAATGGTTTTACTTAATAAAACTATTGTTAAAATATTAATTGTATTAAATAAATGGTAGTGGACAGAATGAGTATAGCATCATTAAGCAGAGGGACTGGATCTGAATTTGTGCAGATATTGGTGAAAATTTTCTCTCTTTCATTTTCTCCACCATGAAGATTGCCACCCTCATTCTCTGTAGAAAAATTCTCATTACTTCACTTTTTTCTTTTTTTCCTCAAGATCACCATAAGGGTTTGAAAACATTAGTCAAAATTGGGAGGAAAAGCAGTGGCTTCATCAAGCTAGAAATCCCTGTTATTTCCACCTAATGACAGCTGTATCTTACATGACAAGCAGTAAATGCTATAAATTGAAAATCCTTCCTCCTTGAGGACAAATACAATGGTTCTAATTGCCATTTGAGGCAATTTGGCTTCAAAACTCAGACACCTATTCTAAACTGGTTTCTCCCTACATAGAATGTCAGCTTCATATATCTATATGAAGGTTGACTACAACCTGAGTAATAAGACTCCAGAACTCCAGATCATATTTCTAATTTGACTCTCAAAATCTTGGAATTTTAGAAATATAAGGGTATTAAAGATTGCCTGCTTTGATCTCCATATTTTACAAATTGCCTTTTTTTCCTAATCACTTAGTTATCTCATTGCCACCTCAAATTTAACATGTCAAAAGTAGCAGAATAATAAAGTCATAACAGATGACATTTAGAATGTTCTTTTGAGTTTGCAAAGTACTTTAAACATATTGACTAATTGGTGATCATAGAAAGATGGAGGTACAGCAGGAAAAGCATCAGACTCAAAATCAGGAAAGCTTAAGTTGAGTGCCTCTACCACTGAGCATTTGGATGACTAGGGGTAAGTCCTGTAAAACCCTCTGATCATTAATTTCTTCATCTCTAAACTAAGGTCAATAATTCTTGCTCTACCTACCTTCCATGTGAAAAAAACTTTCTTAGTTTTGATGAATGCACTATATAGATTGTATCATCTTTTCCTCTCTGGTTATGGCACAATAATCCTCCCAGACCTAAGATTTAAAATTTTAGTTTATCTTTGAGATTCCTTCCTTTTCATAATTCCTTACACTTACTAAGACACCAAGTCCTTGGCATACCACTTACTACCTATGTAACTTTGGGCAAGTCTCTTAATTCTATAGGCCTCACTTTTTTTCACCTGCAAAATGAAGAGGTTGGACTAATTCTGTTATCCTATCACATTCAGGAGAGTTTGGATAAAAAAATAGTAGGGGTATCCATTAACAAACACTATTACTGGGGCGGCCAGGTAGCACAGCAAGTAAGAGCACCGGCTCCAGTGTTGAGAAGACCTGGAGATCGAATCCCGGGCTCAGACACTCATCACCCACCCAGAAACACCTGGCCGTGTAACCTTGAGCAAGTTACTTAACCCCAATTGCTTAGGGGCGGCCAGGTGGCTCAGCGAGTAAGAGTACCGGCTCCAGTGTTGGGATGACCTGGATCAAATCCGGGCTCAGACACTCAGCACCACACCCAGAAATAACTGGCCCTGTAACCTTGAGCAAGTTACTTAACCCCGATTGCTTGAAAAAAAAAAAAACACTATTACTACTCACAAGAGGAGGAGGAAGAGAGATGCCAAAGGGAACAGTGTATGGATTTTCTCTTAGCTTAATGTTCTTTTCTTCATGGTGGCTAGGTGGCACAGTAGACAGAGTGCCTGGCCTAGAGTGAGAAGACTTCTCTTTCTGAGTTCAAATCTGACCTTAGGTACTTACTAGCTGTGAGACCCTGGGAAAGTCACTTAATTCTGTTTACCTCAGTCTCCTCATCTGTAAAATGAGTTGGAGAGAGAAATGGCAAACCACTCCAGTATCTTTGTCAAGAAAACCCAAATGGGACCATAAAAAGTTGGACACAACTGAAAAATGAACAATTAACAAACAACTTTTCCTCACATTGTTCACTTCTGTTCCTTTATGGCTAATTTCTCGCAGACTGAAGTAATGGAGATTACTCTGGACTTGAGGGGTCTGGAGACCTGGGCTCTAGTCTTGATTCTCCTGCAGTGAATTAATTCACAGTACGACTTTGAATGAGTCATTATACTTCTGAGGAACTGTTTCCTCATCTATAAAATTTGAAGACTAAATTAGATGATATTTAAAGGCCTTTTGAGGTGTAGACTTCCACAAACACCCATATTTCTTAGTGATACCACACAAATCCCAAAAATATTTTCTCCAAATCTTGCTTAACTGAACTTCTAGATTCATTGGCAGTCAACAGCATTTTGTCACTGATGCCTGGTCTTAGTAGGTGTTGACGATGCCTCCTCTGACATTGTGTTAGAAACTCCCACCACCACTACCACCACATCAATGGATATAAAGCAAACAAAGTGTCTTTCACTCTAACTTTCCTAAATTAGCAAATGAGGCAGGAGCCTGAGAATGTCTCCTATCCGACTTCTGCAGTAGGTTAGCTAGATTTGTTTACTTCATTCTCCCCTCCCTTCTCTTTTCTACTCTTTGTTACAAGGCGGGGGCTCTCTAGGTAGGAGAAATGAAAGTGATACAGAAACAAGATATTTTTAATTGAACAGGAAACAAAGTAAAGTAATTTCCAGAGAGAGGACAGAAGTTTAAAATAAAGGACAGTTTCTCAGCGCTAGAGCACCCCAGAAGGTTAGGGTACTGACTCCCACTTCTATAGTGCTTTAAGCATTACAAAGCTTTTTACCCATAACCCACTGTCAAGTAGGGAACATAAAAATTATAATTCCCCATTTTACAGATAAGGATACTGAGACTCAAGGAAGTGACAGGATTTGTTTGGGGTCACACACCTAATAAGCATCAGAACCCAGATTTGTACCCTGATCTACTCTCTCTGGGCCCAGTATTCCTCCCACTATGTCAAACTATCTAAACAAGGAAAAGGGCACAAGATGCCTCGAGACCAGTAGGCCAGACGGTAGTAGAAGTTAATGACTACAGTTATCAATTAGCCTTTTCTAAACTATCCTGGCAATGTCAGAAGAAGAAAAAAAGACCACATCAGGGGCTTGCTAAGTGCTCAGTCTCCATCAATAATTAAAAAGTGAGAGATGCACTCTATTTCCCCAGAATATCTTCACCAAATCCCAAAACTTTACCTGTTAGCCTGAACCAGAATCAGCTGTCATGACTCATTTGTGTTAAAACTATTTATTTTTTCTCCACTGGTGCCTTTTTCTCAAGGTATATAAACTAGACAAAGCTCTTTTACTCTGGAAACTCCTACCATTCTCTTTCATGGCATCTCATTAATTTGTTGTTCGCTAACCTTACCTGCCTAGGGCCTCATTGTCAATCTACTCAGCCATAATTCCTTGCATCCAACAAACATTTGACTATCTGCACGGCAGGTGCCCTCGTGGTAGCTTTGTGAGATGAATCTGCATGCTCCTCCTTTGACAGATGAAAGAAATCCAAGAAGGAGAATGACTTGCCCAGGGAAACAAGGGAAGCAGGAGTGCTCCATCTCTGTCACTGAACCCTCCCCTCCCCTTGCCCACACTCCTTCATTCAACATTATGTTAAGCACTGTGGAGGAGACAAAGAAAAACAGGAATCATTTCAAAGATGCTACAAGAAAATCCAGGCCGTGAAATTCTGATTCTAACAGATGCTAACATGTTGGGGAGTTAAAAGAGGGACTGGAAACAAATGAAAAAATAGGTTGAGGTCTGAGAAATCACCACTTGAGGGAGTTGCAACATAGCCTAGTGGAATGGGCGTCTGATTTTTGAAATCAGGGGGTATGAGTTCAAATCTCAGTTTTGCTACTTAAAATTTATGTAACCGTAGGAAAGTCTTCTAACTTCTCAAGTTTCCTCATCTGTTAAATGAATCAGTAACATTAGATTAATCAACCATCAAGCATTTATTAACCCCTTACTTTGTGCCAGATCCTGTGCTAAGCACTCATGGTAAAGAGAAAAGTATAAAGAGTCCCTTCCCGCAAGAAACTTCAGTTCTAATAGGGAAGCCCACATATGCATATATCTGTTGTTGTTGAGTTGTTCCAGTTGTGGCCAATCTTCATGATGCCCATTGGGGCTTTCTTGGCAAAGATACTTTTCCATTTCCTTCTCTTGTCCATTTTATAGATGAGGCACTGAGGTAAAGAGGGTTAAGTGACTTGCCCAGGGTCACACAGCTAGTAAGTGTCTGAGACCAGATTTGAACTTCAAAATGAGTCTCCCTGATTCCAAATGAGCACTCTATCCACAGTGCCACCTAGCTGCCAATGCATCAATCTACCCATTCAAAATATAAGCTATAAGACCAGAAGATCTTGAAGATCCTTTCCAGGTCCAAATTCTATGAACTAGTATTTCTTTATTACTTTAGAAAGTCCCCGTACATCATCTTCAAACAAACATATCACATAAAGCATGCCATACTTCAAATAAGTGTGGTTGTGGGCTGCTGAGAAGAGACCATAAAAGTCCATTTAATGTGGCAAAAGCAGACTTCAGAAATTGGGAATATTACCTGCAGCAAAGGGCAGCTAGGTGGTACAGTGATAGGGCACTGAGTTTGGAATCAGGAAGTCTCCTCATCCTGAGTTCAAATTCAACCTGAAACACTAGCTGTATGACCCTGGGCAAGTCGTTTCACCCTGCTTGCCTCAGTTTCTCATCTATAAAATGATCTGGAAAAGGAAATGGCAAACCACTCCACTATCTTTGTCAAGAAAACCTCAAATGGGGTCACAAAAAGTGGAACACAAACAAAACAACTCAACAATAGCAATAACCTGGAGCAATCCCCATTGCCTTCTAAATTAAATCTAATCTGTCTGCCTGGCATTCAAGGTCTTCTATGAAATAACTCTAGCCTTCCTTTCCAATCTTATCTCCCATTACCCTTCTGCATGTATTGTATAACTCCAGTCAGACTGGTCTATTTGCTATTGTCTGAATAAACCCCGTGTTTTCCTATTTCTTGGTTTTTCCTCATGCTACCAGTCATGTGTCCAGCAGAGTCAAGATAGGCCATTAAATGCCAGAGGTTCATTCATAGGAGAGCCTTAAAGTAAACAGGGAGGTAAGCAACTGCTTGAAGATTCTAGACTGGTACTTTCTAGGGAGCCGTGGGGGCACCGACAAGTAGATGCTGACGTCTCGGAACTGACATCACTGGCTTATGTCATTCTAGAACTATTCATCAAGCCTCCAGGATCCAGATAATTCTGTCACCACCCACCCTCTCCCAGAGTCCCAGGTTGGTTGCCCTGGGAGCTAAAAGTGGACAGTATGTCACTGGTACCCAGCATGGAAAGACACTGTTGCACACAGATAAGCAGAAACACTAGCAACTGAGTCATCCCCAAATACAACTGCAACTCTTGTTAATTAATAGTGGGAAGATGAACTCTTGGGAAGGAATAATGTACTCCCTAAGTATGCCAATTGTAATGTGGTTAAAGTGTGGTTTTCCACCTATTTGGGGCTTAAGAAAAGGATATATAGAGATAGATGATAGATAGATAGATAGATAGATAGATAGATAGATAGATAGATAGATAGATAGATAGATAGATAGATAGATAGATAGATAGAT
>NW_027186296.1:67486786-67488969 GCF_028583685.1 Petaurus breviceps papuanus | reverse complement strand
GATGGATGGATGGATGGATGGATGGATGGATGGATGGATGGATGGATGGATGGATGGATGGATGGATGGGGATGGATATGGATATGGATAAGCATAGGAATAAGGATAGGAATAAAGACAGAGATAGAGATAGATATATTAGTTGCACATACACATAATTTGGGTGTGTGTGCCAGGAAGGCATTCAGATTTTTAAAAAAGGGAGGGGGTAATTTTCAAGTCTTTGGAGGATTATTCTCCAAATGAGAAATGCGCTGACCTGCTACAGTGCTACTAGAAAAAACCCCAGTTAGGTGTGGCGTGATTGATGAAAGAAGAAGTCAAAGACAGTGACCTCCCCTCCCCAACCTTCTTTCCCCCACTATATATGCAGGTATATATACACAGGACAGTGTGTATATTCAACATCTGGAAAATATTTATTGAGTACCAATTGCTATATTTGATAGTATCGCATAAGGACTGTTATCTTGGTACTTCTGTTTTTATGCCACCTCCTCCATGAAGCCAGACCACCACACTCAGTAGTAATTTTCTTCCAAACTGTTATAAACCCTGGTTTGCTCATCTTGTGCAGTTATAATGCACTGCATTATATTATAGCTTTTTGTGTGCAGACTTAGCAGTGGTCATTTTGTCCAAATACCAGCCTAACCAAGACAGAGAAACTCCTGGTCATTGGGCAGTATGTCAGGTATATTTTGCATCCAGGTAACACAAAAACACTGTCTATTAACATATGAAAGGGGTTATAAACTACATCAGTGGAATTACCTATACCAATGAAAACAAATCCTTCCAATATTGAAGTTGGGGGATGGAAGGTAGGAAGGGGAAATAAGCATTTATATGGTGCCTATTACATGTTAGGCACTGATCTTATCTCATTTGATATTCACAATAAACCTGAAAGGTAGGTGCTGTTGCTATCCTCATTTTGTATTTGAGGTTACTAAGGTAAAAAAAAAAACAAAACTGGAGGTTAAGTTACTTGTCCCGGATCACACAGCTATTAAGTATCTGAGACCCAGATTTGGACTCATTTCTTTCTGAATCCATGTGTAGAACTCTATCCACTGTACCAACTGGTTACATTTATTGTGTGTGCCTTATTCCAGGCCCAGCACTCTAACCACTGTGCCAACAGCTACCTCCAGAACAATAATTATTTGGTTACATGTCATATTGCCTTGCTGGATTCTGAGCTCCATGAGGGTCACAGAATGTGTCATAATCATTGTATTCCCACCAGAACCTAAGACAGCACTCTGCTCATACACAGGAAGTACTTAATAAATGTTTGTGAAAGTTGACACTTTGGAAATGCTGAAATAATTAGAAGCATGGCCCCCATTACCTGTCATAATGGCATTGTAACCAAGCAGAAGAGGCTTAATGTGAGAATATCCCTGGTCAGATTGTGATATATCATAAAGGAAGTTACTGATCTTTTCTAAAAATATTTCCAACATCAATCTTAAAACACTATGAGGTATTAGATAGACTAAGCATGTAAGAGTTAACCTGAAAACCATAGACAGGTAGAGAATGAGTCAGTACCAAATCTCCCTGAGTATCTAAAAAATCTCCTTTCTGCTAAAGAGCTGCCTCTCTCGTCCATTCTCTTAGCCTATGAGCTTGAAATGAGGTGGTTTCCTCTACCTTTCCTCACTCTGATCGTTAGGTTTCCTTGCCTGGCCCTAGCAAATCTGGTTCTACTCTCTGTGTTCCTTAATTTAACTTAGCATTCCAAGACTGAATTCAATTCCTTCTTCTCCCCAAATCTTTATCTTGCTTCAGGCTAATAACCTGATATTGACTTCTGTGCTCTCCCTCAATGATTTGACTCAGGTTCTCTTTTTTAAAATATTTTTATTGATGTCTTTTGCTTTTTATCTTGCCAAAATTTTCTCTATCATCCCTCCCCCCACTCCCAAGAGACATCTCACATAACAAACAATACATTTAAAGACAGAAAAAGAAGAGAAAGAGGAAGAAAAAGAGGAGGAACAGGAGGAGGAGGAGGAGAATGAGGAGGAGAAAGGGAGGAAAAAAGAAGAAAAAGAAGAAGGAAGAGGAAGAGAAAGGGAGGAAAGAAAAAGAAGAAAAAGGAGGAGGAGGTGGAGGAGGAGGAGGAGAAGAAGAAGAAGAAGAAGAAGAAGAAGAAGAAGAAGAAGAAGAAG
>NW_027186296.1:67473955-67486776 GCF_028583685.1 Petaurus breviceps papuanus | reverse complement strand
AAGAAGAAGAAGAAGAAGAAGAAGAAGAAGAAGAAGAAGAAGAAGAAAAGAAGACAATCAGCAAAACTGAACAATACACTGAAAAAGCCTAAAGATATATTTAATGGTTCATACTTGAGGGCCTCCCTTGGCATGGCAGTATTTTTTTATATCTTTTCTCTGGAGACAAGCCATTGTACTTTTGCAACATTCACTTTTAGGGGGTTTGTTCTTTACATTTACATTGTCGTATTGTGTATATTGTTCTCTTGGCTCTGCTTCCTTCAATCTGTATCAGTCCATGCATATCTTTCCATATTTTTCTGTGTTCATCATATTCATTATTTCTTACATCTCAGTAGTATTCTGTGGTATCCATGTACCACAATTTGTTTAGCCATTCCCCAGTTGATGGACATCTACTTTGTTTCCAATCTTTGCTATAACAAAGAATGCTGATCTAAATAGTTTGGTGTATAGGGGTACTTCTTATAAATGATTTCCTTGGATTATATGACTTGGCATTCCTAACCCTGAAATTTGCCCTAACTCTGCCATGACCCTGGAATCATCTGTCCCTTCCCCTTTGATACTAATAGTCTTTTCAAAATCCACTTGTTCCAGATTAGTTTACCCTTTTATCTCGTCCTATTATACCCAATCCTTCAGTCATATCCTAGAAGACGCTTACAGAAACTTAGAAGGACCTTAGTGATGAAAGCACTAGTCTTGGAGTCAGACAATACAAATTCAGGTCCTGGATCTTAGAGAAATGACACAGTAAGTCAATTAATTAAACTATTGAGCCTTGGTTGCCTAATCTTCAAAATGAATATCATAATGCTTATACCACCTCTCTCATGGAATTCTTCTGAGGGAAATACTTGGTAAGCTATGGAGTAATGAATAAACATTACTGTTTACTACTCCAATCCATTCATTAAAACATTAAGATAAAGTGACTTGCCCAAAGTCATACAGCTAACCAGTGCTAGAGTGGAGACTAGGATCTGGGTCTCTTGATTCTTAATCCAGTGTTCTTTCTTCTTCACCTTACTTTACATCTTCTTAAAGAACCCATAAGCATGGACCAAGCAAATCTTTTCATTTTCATTTAACTGATTTGTCCGAACAGCTGTGTTCTTTCTCCAACTTGCTTAACTTTTCTTCTGATTCACACATCACGGTGATGCACACTGACTGTAATAACTAGGTCATGCCATTGGATCAGTAACTGTGGTTGAAGGACTTGGTGCAAATGTAAGTGAACATGTTGATGCAAAGGTCATGATGGGCATGTCTCTGATGAATCATACCAGCTTAATCACCAGAAAGGACAAAAATATAAGGAGACTGATTATATCTCAGCAAAGGCTGGAACTAAGTAAATTCATAGAGAAAAACATTCATGTTAGAAAGCCATTGTCCTTCAATGCAACTGGATCCCCAAATTCCAGCAAAGACACTAGCTCAAGATGAACTGAGACAGATGGCAGGGGCTGGGGGAGGAATGTATTTGATTCTACAAACATTTATTTAATACTGACTAGAGTTTACTATCTAGAATGGAGACAGGACACATCCGTAGATATGGGAATGTGTGAGAACTCCCTGTACTGATTACAATCCATTTGTAACTTATAGTCCTTGACAGGAGCATTCTCTGACCCTCATGTGATTTAATGAAGCTCAAAGAGAGAGATCAAGTGATTTGCCCACCTAGTAGATGTCAGGGTTAGGATTTGAACTCAAATTCCAAATCTAGCATGCCACCCATTGTCAAATTGCCTCTCATATAATACAAAATGTCTGATGAGTTAATATATTTTAGAGGTACCAAATTAAGCAGCAGAAAAGTAGTGGGAATCAAGATTAGGAGGGTCATGAAAGAAATTTTCAGAGATCACATCCCACCTCTGGTTTAGAAGCCAGGAAATCTTCCTCCAAGAAGTTGAACCATAGGTTCATGACCTAGCTATTATAAAAGATATGACTATGATCAGTAACCTCGAGAATATTTATTCAGTTAGAAAAAAACAACAGAATACCACCAAGACAAAGCTGTGTGACCTTGGGGATGTTCTAAAGCAGATACCCACTTCAGAAACATTTTGTTCTACATGGCCTCCAAGTCACCTCCCATCTCTTAATATTCTATTATTTAGTGGTGAGTTTCTTCCTGAAATATCCCTGAATCATTAACATGATTATAGTTCCCTGCACTGTCCAGTTCTGATATTAAGATGCACTCCACAATTGCCATCATTTTCCTAAGCCACAAGAAACCTGGGTTTCTAAGCCATAACTCAATATCAAATACAAGAGTATATGATCATCATTACTGGCAGGCCCTTTAGTTACATTCAATCCACAACTGCTTTAGAGTCTATAGTATAAGATGGTCACAGAATTTCAGATTATCTAGTCTAACTCCCTCATTTTACTAATGGAGAAACTGAGGCCCAGAGAAGAGACTTTTTAAGTCCACAAAGCTAGTTCATGGCAGAGGCAAGAGGGATGAAATAATACGTAAAATAAATCTCTCTATTCCCCTGTCACCTCATCAACCTTGCCAATCACCTTGTCCACTAGACCATAGATCTTACCCTGCATACTGTAACACTTCCACCTCTTACACTTTTACCCTCAAGGCTAGATATCTGCAATGGTGAACATTTCACCTGGATCTTTATTGCAGCCATACTTCAATTCATTCTTTACTCCCCAGCTATCTCCTCAACAGCCTGATCACCTACCTGCCTGAGTCAGTATACATATCTTCCCTCTTCCAAACTCCCTTATCCCCCAGTTCTGGAATTATGATAAAATCATCTCTGCTTTTGTTTCTAGGGGGATGTATCACTTTATTCACCATCCCTGTAACTTTCCACACCAAGGTACTCATCCCTGGCCACTGCTCCCCAATGTGTACTATCTACCTCTATTGGAAAATAAACTGCTTAAAGAGTAGGACTGTATTTGCTTTTGTTTCTGTAGCTCTGATGCTTAGTACGGTGTTTCGAATATAGTACACACTTAATAAATTATTTTTCATTATTTTATGGAATTAATTTCACTACTTGGCTAGGTATAAAACTCTAGATAAATCTCTAGACATTAGCCATTTTGTTTCATTCTATTCCAATGGATACAAGCCCTGTGCAATTCAAATTGGAGCAAGGAGATGTCAATACATTTCCCATTGCTATGTCTTTCCATGGGTCTGTCTATTTATTTCATTAGTTCTATAGCTCCTTTTGTAAGAAAATATTAAGTGCTCAGCCTGGGAGACTGGCTCCAAGAAGTTTCTCATTTTCAGATATTTATGGTTTAAACTGAAGACCAAATTCTGCATATTCCTGTCTCTATTCTCCTACCAGCACCATTAGTTGTTTTCAGGAACTGTGTTCTTTCTGTAACTGAATGTGTCAGCTTCTCACTAGTGTATTCTCAGTTACCAGTGACACTTGAAATAATGCCCAAAATAACTCAAGCCAGCAGATAATATATAACCAGTGAGGCTTAAAAAAAAAAACTCTGAAAAAAGACAGAAGCCAAAACACATGGATTTGCAGAGACCTGTGAGCATGCAAGTTTCAAAAGTATAACAACTTACATCTCTCTCATACCTTTCTCCAAGGATCTCAGATTCCCCTAGCTTAAATATATGTTTGCATTTGTCCTCCTGGAATTTCTGTGAGGTGGGCAAGAAACGAATAGGAACCCCCATTTTATACATAGTGAAATCAGACCCAGAAAGGTGGTTTTCATCCATTTACTTTGTCTTTCTTTTTCATATAAGTGACTTGAGAAATTTCCCCTATAAATAAAGCTGCCAGCAAAGGAGATTTTCTGACCTCCAGAGGTGACTCAGCAATGCTCCTTCCAGAAGGACAAAAGACTTTACAGGGCTGGCTTAGAAAATGCAAAGTGAGAACACTTGCAGGCTCTCTCCTGTCTTGTACTTTTACCTTCTTTCCTTTGGGGATTATACAGTCCAGTAAATGTTGAAGACTGTAAACCCTTTGTGGGGCTTAGGTGCAATGAAATGAAAACATTCTGGTCTTCCCCACCCACTTCTATAAGAGGGCAGAGCAAGGACATCCTTCTGCAGAAGGACTGCTGCTTTCTCCTTCTCCCTGACCATTTATTCCTCCCTTCTCACACACACACACACACACACACACACACACACACACACACACACGTCCACATGCATGAGTACACCCTCAGGCACATGAGCACATGCCATACGATGCCACACCAGGAGCCTTAGAGAGGGAGATGAGTTATGATCCACTGCAGTTTCTATTTTTTTTTATGTTAAGTGTCCCAATCTATTCCAAGTGACAAAAGACAGTGCAGCTATCATAGATGTCAAATAGCTTGGGCAGGGACCTAAAAGATCATATGATACAAACCCTTCATTTTCCTCATGAAAAAAATGAAAAACAGAGGAACGAAGCAGCTTGACCAAGGTCACACAGCTCTGGATGAGTGGCAGAGTAAAAAACTGAACATAGACATTCTTTAAGTCATAGAAGAAACAGAGCATTTGGAAGAAGAGTGAATTTGAAATTTGGGGATTTGAATTCCAGCTCTGCTTCTTTCTGGACAGTGGTCCCAGAGTCAGGATGACATGAGTTTAAATCTGATCTCAGACACTTACTAACCTATGTGATCTTGGTCAAGTCAGCTTGATTGCCTCAGTTTCCTCATCTGTAAAATGAGCTGGAGAAGGAAATGGCAAACCACTCCAGTGTCTTTGACAAAAAAATCCCAAAGGGAGTCAAAAAGAGTCAACAAGACTGAAATGTCTAAACAATAAAATCAGTGGTAGAATCCAACAATAAATTTTTAGAATGTAAGCTTCTTGAGAGCAGGTATAAATAAGTGTTTATTAAATTGAATTGAATGTATTCAGTACCTGATATACTTAGAACTCTTTGTGTATGTGTAAATGTGTAAAAAATTGTAAAAATCAGTCACTAATGAAGTTATTATGAGGCGAACCAATGTTTTAAACTTCACTGACTTTGACTGCAGAAGATAGTGGTCCCACCTGCCCAAGTACACTAATCTTATATCCTCATCCCTAACCCCATCTCCTCTTAAAGAGTACTTGGCAGCTAGCCTGCTGTGCATGCTCACTCACCCCATCTTTTCACAAGAAACCTATCAAAATACTTCTGGAGGAGATGAGTCTGGCTACACTAATCCCATCTTCTCATTGAAATGTGAACAAATCAGTATTGTCTTTCATTCATATGGGAGTAGTTTATTCCTTTCTATAAAAAGCAAGCAGGCCCACTCAAACCTTTTCTGCCTAGGAGGCCTGTTGAACAAAATCCTTTCAACTTTCTGAGTTTGTCTCTTTGATCAGGGCAAAAATCCAAAGAAGGATTTTTTTTAACAGGAGGATTCAAAGAAGGGACACTGTACCTGTCCTCAAGGGGCTTGTAGTCTAGTTAGGGCAATTTGAAGGACACTTACATAACTCAAAAAAAAAAAAAGCAGCAGTGGATAAATATAGAAAAAGTTGTACAGAGAGTGAATGCTAACAGGAATTGAGGAAAGGAAGGGGTTTGTCCTAGATAGAGGAAGGGATGTTTTACAACTCACCCTTCATTTGCTAAGGTATATATTCTTTTGTCACTTAAAGTATTTGCACTTCTGGATAATAGGGTATTGCATAGCAACAGATTTGGCAGGCTTCTATAACTTGCAAGAACATACCCCTCCCCATCTCCCCCCACAAAGAATTCCAAGTGAAATGATCTCTGGGTCTGTTTCTAAGGCAGTGTGACATGTGTGATCCAGGATAGATGGAGAAGGAATCTCTATTTTGGTTGCAGACAATGTCAGATAAATATGTGAAACATTCCGTCAAAATCAAGTTGGATAGAAATGATAAGACAATCAAGTACAAGCAGGAATTTATGTCCCTTCCTAAGGGATGGGTAAAAAAAAACCTGACATAGACTTATTATAGGTTACCTCAGTGATTCTATAATCACTTAGTGAAGGATAGTGGAGAGAATGATCAACTCGGAGTCAGGAAGACTTAGAGTTAGGAAAATCCCTCCTTAGACATTTACGAGCTGTGTGGTCCTAAATAAGTCAATCTCTCTGATGCTCATTTTTCTCAACTATAAAATGAGAGTAATAATAATGGTACCTACCTTGTAGGGCTTTTAGGAATAAGGACCAGCCTTGTGATTGCACTACTCAGGGATAAGGAAACCCTTCTATATAGGTCAACACCTTCTCTGAAATCAATAGCCTTAGAGAGTTGTCTAGAACACTAAATAGTAGGGTAGCAGGGAGATTGACCAGTGAAAACCCAGTCCTGGGACCATGTGTAAGTGGTGAGTCTGTCTCTAGAAGTTTGTGATGATATGAAGGGAGGGACCCAGGGCTCTCGTTACAAAGCTTTGCAGCAACTAATTTAGGTTGAGCTCACTCTCTCCAGGGACTGATGAAGTAAAGGGGAAAGTAGACCCATAGTGTTTGGGAAATGCTTTGTAATATCTGTTCTTTCTATATCTCCTAAGAAAACAATCCCTTTATAAAATCCAATAGATGCTAAATTTTAGACTCTATAGAAAGGTGCTATTCACTGGATCAATACATGATATAGGAGAGAAAGTAACTGGCACTGGCAAATGATATTAAGAACACAATTAAATGGAGGTTGGAGATGATAATATTAGAAACATATCCATAATACCCCATAGCCATCCCAAGAATCCTGAGGGGAAAATGTAGACCTACTGTGGGAACTTGACTTGTCATTATGTTATGGAGTTGACCATTCAAATTCTATACTTACAGCTATACTTACAGTGTTGAATAATACTAACCCTCTCCACCCACAGCAGAATGTTTCTGTTATTTTTTAAGATGTTTTAATTAGCAGAAACAAGAAAATCCTAGTCCAGAACTTAATCTACACCTTTTTAACCCCATTCTCCAAATGATAAGAGGTAGGAAAGACACCCATTAAAGTTTATGCAAGTGCAGGAAAATTTATCCCCAGATTCTTACCAGCACAGAATCTCTGCAAACTTATTCTACCATTTCTATAGTTCCAAAAAGCCAGAAAGCAACCAAGAAAATAGCAAAGTTTAATGACTATTTAAAAAGATTAAACATCACTGACTACAAAGAAGAACCACTGAATGTGTGATCAGTTTGTCTAAGCATAAAAGAATCAGAGGATGTCAAGAGTTGAAAAGCACTTTAGATCATCAGTCCAATTTCTCCATTTTAGAGGTGAGGAAATTGAGTTCTTTAGAGATAAAGCAATATATCTGAGGTCACACAGCTACCTAGCTGAAAGGACAGGATCTAGAGACCAAGTCTCTTTACTCCCAGGCAACTACACCTAACTGCCTTTAACAATTCAAGAAAACAACAGAAGAGAGTCCATATGGGATTATACACCTAAATAAAAGATGAACCTATTTAAGCTGCTAACAATAATGTACAAGTTTTGAATTTTTTTTCCAGGACAGTTGCCTAGCCCTACTTTGACTGATGGCACATATTTGCAAAACAAACATGATCCTTTGGGATCACCCATATGGTTTCATATACAGTGAAACTAACTGGCCTATACAGAGATTGACTCACAATTTGGGCCTCATTAGCACTGTGCTCTAAGCAACAGAAGCAACTGGCCACAGACAAATTGGAATTGACTTTAATTTGCAGTGATTAAAGCCTGCTGCGAACCAGGGGTCTCAGTAAAGTATTGATGTCTCTGAAGCTACACAATGCCCTTTCAATCCAATTAATTTAACAAGCAATTATGAAGTGCCTACTGTGTTAGGCATTGTGCTAAATTCATTCAATAAGTATTTACTAAGTACCTACTATGAGCTAGACAAAGACAAAAAAATCTCTGTCCTCAAGAAGTTGAGGTGGGGGTAGGGTGGGGGTGGGGATGAGAAGGAAGAGATGGACAGGTCTTAAAACATGTATCTTAGGTGCATATTGTATACATCTTAGGCAACCTTGTGGCTTCATAGAACAAAGTTATGAGCCACACAAAATATAGATATAAAAATATTGTATTCTTAGGGGGAAAGCTTATAAAAATGATAATGTGAAATTTTAGAATATTAGCTCTGAGGGATGTTAGAAAAATGTATCTGTTTATATAACAGGGGTCTTTCTATGTATATGTCCTAGTCAATTAATTCATAGTAATATAACACAATACAGTATGCCACTACAATAAACAACAAGATTATGGACCAACAGATGATGTTGTTAGCCACCATCTTGGTCCTATTCAACAAGAAAGATAAAGCTCTTTTTAACTTTTTTTTTTTAACTTTTCAAGTCCCATACTCAAACACTCTCCACCCCACCATAGTTGATGTGGGTAGGGGTGGGAGTTCTAAGGCAGTAACAGGCTCTCCCCTGCCCCATCCATGTCTTTCTGAGTGGTTTTATATATATATATATATATATATATATATATATATATATATAACCACCTAAAATGGAGGAGTTATATATAATATAAAGTACTGTATGTACTTTATTTTATGCATTTAAAATCATTATTGTGAGAAGAACTCCATAAGCAATTCTCCATTTCAGAGGTGAGGAAATTGGACACAAAAAATTTAAGAACCCCTGTCCTAGACACAGTCTATTCCCAATTAGTACATAGGCCACTTCAAACCCTGAATGTCAGGGAAAGATACAATTCAACTGGTTTCATACTCCTTTTGCAAGCTGGCAATGGAGTGTCTGAACGCATGCTGACACAGTGCCCAGCCAGTGTTTAATTCCTATATCCAGGAGGACCACAAAATAAAAGTTTCTGAAACACTGGATCCAGTCCTTGTGTCCTTCTAAGGGCATGGGGAACAGAGTCAGAATGTCTCCTATGAAGCCTCAAGATCTTACAGTCAGTGTATTTCCATGCAGAGAAGGACCTCCAACTGTTTTTCAATGCAGCTAGCTAATTGCTCATTGAGTTAGGTTACAGCCAAGAACAGCCAAACATGGAGATACTCTCTTCTCTGTGTTCTCATAATCTTTTCTCCCTTGTCTTTCTCTCATCTCTAACCTTGAGACATCCAGTTAAAGCTTCCAGTGACCAAAAGTCACTCCTTCCTCTGTCCCTTATGGCTATCCTTACCTTTTTCCTTTATGAGAAGGGCTAACCCAAGGCACAGAATCATGATCATCAGAGGGCTATAGATGTGAAACATCCTTACAGTGTGTATGATTCAGAAGTCAGGTGTTTGGGAAATGGTGTTTTGCTAATTAGTCATGATAAAGTGTTCTCTTGCCTATAATCACATTTTTCACAGGAATAGCCAAAGCTTTTCCTATACTTCCCTCCCTGTGAAACCCCACAAATTGATTTGCTGAAATCAAGATGCAGGTTTAAGGAAGATAATTATGCCCCCTGCTGAAAGAAATCCCCTCCTATCATTGCCTGATGGGTTCTTCTTACCAATTAGTATTTTGTCAGGTTTGCCACGCATAAAATCCAAACAGCTATAATTGTAACAAAATAATGTACATTTATATGTAGTAAACAATTCTTTTCCCTGCAAAGTAAACCCACTCATTAGTGGTGATTCCCAGATATCCCTACTGGCTAGCTGGCATAATGGACAGAGGGCTGGACTTGGAGTCAGGAAGACCTGAGTCTGCCTCCTACCTCCTACTTAGTAGCTTTGTGACTCTGAGCAAGTCCTTTAATTTCTCTCAGCCCCAGGATTCCTCCTCTATAAACTAGAGGAAAGAACAGCAACTATGTTACAGGAAGGCTATGAGTATCAAATGGGATAATGTAATACATGTGAAGTGCTTTGAAAATCTTATTTATTTAATCTATGGAAATGCTAGCTGTCATTATTATCATTCTTAACAATAATAATAATTAAGAAGCAAAATCATAGAACAGAAACAGGACTCACCTTGAAATCAGAAGATCTAAGTTTCAGGTCCAGTTCTGACATTTACTGTCTAGATAATGACCAAATCAGTGAACCTCTCAGCCTCATTTCTTCATCTGCACATCTAAAAATAAAGACAAAGGGAAAAGGGGGGAAATGAATTTTATGCTTATCTTTTCCATAGGTTTATTACAAGGAAAACATTTTATGAACCACAAATTCCTGTATCAATATTAGCATAAAACTATAAAGCACTAATAAATGTTGAATTCATAATAATAAGGAACATCCATGATTCTCAGCACCCTCTATTATCCCCATTTTCCACCACTCTTCCCACATGATTGAAGAAACTGAAGGGTTGGCCAATGGGACTGAGAGTCAGTTATTTTTCTTTGTTTCATGTTCTGCCATGGCTGAAGAATCCATCTTCTCGGACCATCAACCTATATCTCTCCTCCCTTTCACAGCAAAAGTCCTAAAACATCATCTATACTCACTGCCTCAATTTTCTCCCTTCTAGTTGACTTTTCTGACAGCCAGCTGGCACAGTGGATAGAGTGCTGGACCTGAAGCCAAGAAGACACCTACTTCCTAAATTCAAATCCAGCCTGAGATACTTGGTAGCTTTATAACTCTGAGCAAGTCACTCAAGCCTGCTTATCTCAGTTTCCTCATCTGTAAAATGAGCTGGAGAAGGAAATAGCAAACCACTTCAATATTTTTGCCAAGCAAATCCCAAATGGGGTCATGAAGAGTCAGACATAATTGAAAAATGACAAAACAGTAAAAGTTCATTTCTCAGGACCTTCTCATCTGGCTCCAATGTCACAACTCTGTTGAAACTACTCTCTCAAATCTCTTAAGTTACGCAATTTTCAACTATGAAGAACCCCTTCCTCCTGAATATTCTACCTGGTTAACCACTTCTCCATTTCCTTTGCTACATCATCATGCATCTCACTTCTCCTACTATGGATATCCTCTAGGACTCTGTACTGACCATCTTCTCTTTTCTGTCTACATTTTCTCCCTTAGTGATTTCACCCATTCACATGAGTTCTATCTATGCAGATAACTACCAAATCTCATATAGAAAGTTCAACCAAGCCCAAAGGGCTATAAAACCATGCATACCCTCTGAGCTAGCAATGTCTCTACTGGGTCTGTATCCCAAAAGAGATCTAAAAAAACACTGAAGAAAATGGACCTATAGGTACAAATATATTTGCAGCAGCTCATTTCTGGGGGCAAAGAATTAGAAATTGAGGGGGTATCCATCAATTGGGGAATGGTTGAACAAGTTGTGTGGTAAGATGGAATACTATTGTACTATAAGAATGATGAACAGGATGCTCTCAGAAAAACCTGAAAAGACTTGCATGGGCTAATGCAAAGTGAAATGTAATGGGTACAAAGTAACAGCAATATTGTAAGATGATCAGCAGTGAATGACTTAACTATTCTTAGAAATACAACTATCCAAGACAACTCTGAAGGACTTATGAAAATATACTATCCATCCCCAGAGAAGGAATTGATGGTATCTGAAAACAGATTGAAGCATATTTTTTTTTACTTCCCTTATTTTGCTTGAGGTTTTTTTCCCTATGTTTTCTTTCACAACATGATTAGTATGGATATGTTTTGCATGAATGCAAATGTATAACCGATATCAAACTGCTTGCCTTCTCAGTGACAGGGGTGGGGAAGGAGAAAGGGAGAGAATTTGGAACTCAAAGTTTTAAAAATAAATGTTGGGGTGGCTAGGTGGAGCAGTGAGTAAATCTCCAGCCCCGGAGTCAGGAGGACTGGAGTTCAGTTCTGGCCTCAGACACTTAACACTCACACAAAAAAACTAGCCATGTGACCTTGGGTAAGTTACTTAACCCCAATCGCCCTCCAAAAGGCAAAAAAATAAATAAATAAATGTTAAAAATTGGTTTTAAATGTAACTTGGGAAAAATAAAAATAGAATACTAAAAATAAAAAAATAAGGAAAGGAAGGGAGGAAGGGAGGGAGGAAGGGAGGAAGGAAGGAAGGAAGGAAGGAAGGAAGGAAGGAAGGAAGGAAGGAAGGAAGGAACACCAGTCAAAGACAAGACTGATTTCTTGCTGAGGATAAATGGGACAAAATTCATGAGCCTTTTTGGTCTTCCCCAACCAGTCTAGTCCTTGTGATTTGAATAGAATACAGGAACATATTGGGGGATGCTGAAAACAGTGTTCTCACCACAGTTTAAACCTATTTTTACATTTGAGGAAGTTGAGCTCTGAGAATACTTGCCCCAGCCAGGAATAATAATAAAAATTGAGAACAATAGATTTCTGACAATAAATGAGATTAGAGTTGAACTGAGGGAACCAAAGGAGACAGTGAGAAGACAAAGTAGTTTAAAGAGCAGATACGATTTTAAGTTTAGCATCTGCTACTCTTTAAGGGGCAGCTAGATGGTGCAGTAGATAGAGCACAGGACTTAGAGTCAGGAAGATCTGAGCTCAAATCCAGCCTCAAACACTTACTAGTTATGTGACCCTGGGCAAGTCACTAAACCTCTATTTGCCTCAGTTCCTCACCTGGGGTCACCCTGAAGAAGAAAATGGCAAGCCATTCTAGTATCTCTGCCAAGAAAACCTCATGGACAAAAAACCATAGGATCACCTAGAGTAAAACAAGACTGAACAACAACCTTCTGTGAGCAGCCTGACTGAGAAAAAATGGTCCATTACCAGCAGTTGAAAGAACTGACTGAAAATTACATCCCTCCATTTATGGGCAGAAGTTTTGCTAAACATAGTACCCCTTCCTTCAGTGAATGGTAGATAAATACATTCTTCCCACTGATTGCGAGCGTGCGTGTGTGTATGTGTGTGTGTGTGTGTGTGTGTGTGTGTGTGTGTGTGTGTGTGTGT
>NW_027186296.1:67473177-67473945 GCF_028583685.1 Petaurus breviceps papuanus | reverse complement strand
TGTGTGTGTGTGTGTGTGTGTGTGTGTGTGTGTGTGTGTGTGTGTGTACTGAGACAGAGTAAGTTCAAGTTTTATGGACAGGATGCTCCATTATTCTCTTGTGTTATTTTTATATTATGGTGTTTCATTAAATGTTCTTACTTTGAACTAAGTATGTCTGCTTGTTAACAGTGTTGGGCTCCAGAGCTGTGGTTTAGAGAGAACTCTGACCTACAAAGTACATAGAACCTAAGGTTTGGATGGCCCATAGGTGAGGAGGGGCCCAGTTGTTCCATATATACCCAGGTCCTTAACTTTCTTTGGATCTCCATTCTCACATCACTAACAATCTATGGAATATGTCCACTTGATAGTCATTGATATTCAAGCTCAATATAAAAGAAATGTGGTGCTCTGGGAAAAAAAAAAAAACCTTGAATCTGGAGGCTAAGGACCTGGGTTCAAATCCCAGTTCCTCTGTTTCTGATATCCCTGCACTCTGAATCAGTCATCCAGAAAAAAAAAAGTAGATCAAATATCAGATGACACTTAGTTTTCCTCTGCTCAGTTCCTTATTGACCAAAACAGTCATTTCTTCTTGTTATCTTTCCTGCTTTCCAAACAGATAAAGTTATTAAAAAATAATGGGGGGTGGTTAGGTGGCACAGTGAATAGAGCACTGGCCCTGTAGTCAGGAGGACCTTAGTTCAAATCTGGCCTCAGACACTTGACCCACTTACTGGCCGTGTGACTTTGGGCAAGTCACTCAACCCCAATTGCCCTCCAAAA
>NW_027186296.1:67457852-67472777 GCF_028583685.1 Petaurus breviceps papuanus | reverse complement strand
AAGGGAGGGAGGAAGGGAGGAAGGAAGGAAGGAAGGAAGGAAGGAAGGAAGGAAGGAAGGAAGGAAGGAAGGAAGGAAGGAAGGAAGGAAGGAAGGAAGGAAGGAACACCAGTCAAAGACAAGACTGATTTCTTGCTGAGGATAAATGGGACAAAATTCATGAGCCTTTTTGGTCTTCCCCAACCAGTCTAGTCCTTGTGATTTGAATAGAATACAGGAACATATTGGGGGATGCTGAAAACAGTGTTCTCACCACAGTTTAAACCTATTTTTACATTTGAGGAAGTTGAGCTCTGAGAATACTTGCCCCAGCCAGGAATAATAATAAAAATTGAGAACAATAGATTTCTGACAATAAATGAGATTAGAGTTGAACTGAGGGAACCAAAGGAGACAGTGAGAAGACAAAGTAGTTTAAAGAGCAGATACGATTTTAAGTTTAGCATCTGCTACTCTTTAAGGGGCAGCTAGATGGTGCAGTAGATAGAGCACAGGACTTAGAGTCAGGAAGATCTGAGCTCAAATCCAGCCTCAAACACTTACTAGTTATGTGACCCTGGGCAAGTCACTAAACCTCTATTTGCCTCAGTTCCTCACCTGGGGTCACCCTGAAGAAGAAAATGGCAAGCCATTCTAGTATCTCTGCCAAGAAAACCTCATGGACAAAAAACCATAGGATCACCTAGAGTAAAACAAGACTGAACAACAACCTTCTGTGAGCAGCCTGACTGAGAAAAAATGGTCCATTACCAGCAGTTGAAAGAACTGACTGAAAATTACATCCCTCCATTTATGGGCAGAAGTTTTGCTAAACATAGTACCCCTTCCTTCAGTGAATGGTAGATAAATACATTCTTCCCACTGATTGCGAGCGTGCGTGTGTGTATGTGTGTGTGTGTGTGTGTGTGTGTGTGTGTGTGTGTGTGTGTGTGTGTGTGTACTGAGACAGAGTAAGTTCAAGTTTTATGGACAGGATGCTCCATTATTCTCTTGTGTTATTTTTATATTATGATGTTTCATTAAATGTTCTTACTTTGAACTAAGTATGTCTGCTTGTTAACAGTGTTGGGCTCCAGAGCTGTGGTTTAGAGAGAACTCTGACCTACAAAGTACATAGAACCTAAGGTTTGGATGGCCCATAGGTGAGGAGGGGCCCAGTTGTTCCATATATACCCAGGTCCTTAACTTTCTTTGGATCTCCATTCTCACATCACTAACAATCTATGGAATATGTCCACTTGATAGTCATTGATATTCAAGCTCAATATAAAAGAAATGTGGTGCTCTGGGAAAAAAAAAAAAACCTTGAATCTGGAGGCTAAGGACCTGGGTTCAAATCCCAGTTCCTCTGTTTCTGATATCCTTGCACTCTGAATCAGTCATCCAGAAAAAAAAAGAGTAGATCAAATATCAGATGACACTTAGTTTTCCTCTGCTCAGTTCCTTATTGACCAAAACAGTCATTTCTTCTTGTTATCTTTCCTACTTCCCAAACAGATAAAGTTATTAAAAAATAATGGGGGTGGTTAGGTGGCACAGTGAATAGAGCACTGGCCCTGTAGTCAGGAGGACCTTAGTTCAAATCTGGCCTCAGACACTTGACCCACTTACTGGCCGTGTGACTTTGGGCAAGTCACTCAACCCCAATTGCCCTCCAAAAAGCAACAACAAAAAGATAATGGAAGATTTCTTCAAATTCTCTGTTTCACAGCAGAAAAACCTGAAAAGTAATAGTCTCTCATGCTACATAGTTTGTGGTATTCATCCTTCTTCTGGGCAGGAGATCTATAAATACCATAATATTGCCACTACTTCTCTCTTCTTATCCTTACCAAATGCTCTCTACCATGCTTTCTCCTTCAGATTCCTGGATTTACACACAGGAACCTATTTTCTTGATATGCACTGCTACTTCACACATAAAATCTTGTTTGGCATTCAAAGCTCTTCACAGCCAGACCCTCTCCTACCTCTCCAGTCTTCTTACACCCTATTTCCTCTAACCGCACATGCTCTGCATTCCAGTGACACTAGCCTTCTTCCTATACATCAAATAAGCCACACTCTCTCTAGACGCTGGGCATTTTCATTGGCTGTCCCCATATCCCCCCTCTTCATTTCCACCTCCTGGCTAGTCAGATAAAAATAACCCCAGATAAAGTCCCATCTTGTCTGAGAAGTCTTTCTTGATTCCTTTTTACTGCTAGTGGTCATCTCTATTTATCATCTGCAATTTATCCTATATATGTATCTTTGTTTTCATATTATCTCTCCCTTCAAACTGAGCTCCAAGAGAGTAGGGACTGTCCTTTGTCTTTCTTTATATCCCCAGCACTTAGTACAGTCTCCGACCCATATATAGTAGGAACTTAATAAATTATAATTGACTCGTGGTTGTGGTTTGTTGTTCATTCTTGAAGAGGACCATGACATCAGGGAGATGAAGACATGACTTGCAATTGACTTCAATTTGAGGGTGGGCTGGGCAAGGTCACCAGCCTCACTTTCTCCTCCAGATTCATCTGGGTCCAGAGGCCATATTTGAATCAGGATGACTGGAGATGGCCCGGGATGCAGTAGGAGATCTTGGCCTTTTAAGCTAAGGTCTTTTCAGGTTCTTTCTTTGAGTGAGGCAATGCCCAATCAGTGAATAGGCCTCTTTAAGAAGTGAGTCAAGGGTTGGCCCCTTTAATTAAAAAAAAAAAAATCAAACTGGGAAGGGAAGATCCTCAAGGTTGCTAGCCAAAAGAGAAACAGTTACTATTTACATTCACTCTGAGACAGAAGGGCCCCCGAAATAATTGATTCACTGACTGACTGATAGAGAATTTTGCTGTCACAGTCTCTGTGACTAGCAGTTCTGCCTAACTTTTGGGAGAAAAGATCAATGAGGAAGATATCTAGAATCCAGATAGCAAGTTCCCAGGGTATTTAGTTTTCCCTCCAGGCTTCTAGTCAATCCACAGTTTACTGACTTTTCCCCACTGTTCTTCAGCAGGAAAGAGAAGCTAGGTAACAAGGCAAGTGTTTGAATCTTTGGGTACACTCTGCTTGTGATGAGCATATCTGACCAGGAAATGCCACCATCAGCAAAAGCATTCTTGATTATGAAGGACAGCTGTAGCTATTACACCCTGCCTCTGCAGGTTCTCTGCTAATTTTCCATGCCTCTGACAGTGTTCATATCCAAGTCAATTTAAATTCATTTTCCTTATAAAAAAATTCATGAGTTGTTGTTTCTCGAGCTTTACTAGCATCCAGACATCTGCTCCAATTTTTCTGTCTGCTAATTTTGATTTTCTATCATTTCAAGAAAAATAATGGATATGATGAGCTGCAATTTGTGCCCTGCAAGTGAGTGCCACTTACCCATTGATGAATTCAAGAATCACAATCAATTTTTTGACTTCAGATATCATTCTTCCTCAAATAACATTCTTTAAGAAATAAATTGGAAACCCCTTCATATCAGAGCACAAACATCTAAAATCAACTCCTCTCTACTTTTTCCTAACATGTCCATCTCCATCAGTGTAGAATCCCCTCTTGGCTACCTCCCGAACTCTATCGGCACAGGTTTGCAGGGCTGGTGCCTGGGGAGAAGACTACTCCCAGACTCAAGTTATTCTGTAGGTTGGTTCAACCTAGAGTTTATCCTTCCCACCCTTATACAACTCTACGACCTCTGGTTCATTCCCCTTTAACCTTCTGACTCCTCAGTCATAGTGTAGGGAACCCCTTCCTAGATCCAGACTCAATTCCATTTATTGCCAAGGGATTTTACATATTACAAATACCTTGAACTGTTTAACTATTTAACTCTGCCCCTCCCACCCAAGAACTGCCTTTGCTACTACCCGCATATTCCAGCTGTGGGCAAGAATTATATCCCAAAATAATACAGGTTTCATTAAAAACATAGATTTCCATAAGCTCTAACATATCTTCAAAATGAGATTTTTTTATAGTTAAATGAATGTGTTAGTATTTATTCAATACTCAAGAAAGGTGTTAAGCATTGAGGATACAAATTTAAAAATAAAATGTAGTCCTTGATCTTAAGGAGTTCACATCCTCATTGGAAAAGGAATCACACATAAGAGTTCAGCTTCAGGGTGAACGGAAAGGCCCAGAAGGCTCTGGGTGGGATAGAGCTGGTGACAAGTGCCTTAGAATGCACCAGCAGGTCATAAGACAGTGTCCAGAGATGTGAAGAGCATCATGACAAGGGAGATGGTAAGGGCCAGAGGACTTTAAGATGCAATGGAAGGACTAGATTAGACCCTCCATGACACCTCACTGTAAACCATTCTTGGGGATTCCCAGCTCATACAAGTGAAATTAGCACCCATTCCACTATTCCCAACCAGGTTGGAAAAGCCCAAGTCAGACGTGGGGCAAAGAGAAGACGAGTAGATAGCAGACATCAAACTTGGAGCCAGAAAATGTAGATTCTAGTCCTCATTCATTCTCACCACTTATTCACCTCTCTAAGCCAAAGTTCCTTCATATGCAACATGAAGACAATAAGAGACTTCTATGCCTGTCTTACAGTGAGATAATGCATATGAAAGAATTTGGTATTGTAGATAGAACTAGGAAATACATGGCATTGTCATACCATTGTTTTGACATTTGGAACAATTCTCGTAAGCACTAATTTCAATTCACTGCTTACCATGCTATCAAGATCTAGCAGGATTTGTAGAGATCATTCAGTCCAATCCCCTCAGTTCATAAATAAGGCCCAAAGAGGTTAAATTACTTCCCCAAGGGCACCTAAGTTATAAGTAGTAGAGCTACAATTGAGATGTTTTTTATTGAACACAAATCCTTTTTAGGGAAGAAGCCATTTCTTCAGAGTGAGCCTCCTTGACCTTTTCTTATAGGTTTATGTGGCCTTTATCCATAGAACTGTGTCCCTCCTTCGAGCTTTGAATCATATCTTCAACATTTGAGTTCATCAGAGATACCTGTAGCCATATCAGTTTGTTAACTATCTTCCCTGTTTTCTACATCCAAATTACCTGTAATTATATAATCAAAATTTGCCAGATCCTCCCATTTTCTCTAGATAAATGAGGCTAGATGAATATAGGAATTATATTCCTCTTCAAGCTCTCTGGACAATGAGGTATTCTTACATCCTCTCCATTAGAACATGAACTCTTAGAAGGCAAGAATTCTTTTTTCTTTCTTTGTCATGCCAACACTTCCATAGTGCCTGATACATAGTAAGCATTTAGTATATGCTTTCTGATTGATTGGATTTGGGGAAATCTATTTAGATACAGTTTTCCTGGATGACATTGAGACTTGTGATCTTTCAGGTTTTCTCCTTTATCTTACTGATATTAGAGTTAGTCTTTGAGCACCCCTAACCCTCACCATTGGTCCTCTGGAAAGGTGAGGGTTAGGGAGACTACCAAGAGTAAAGGAGATGGTGAAAGATATAAAAGGTCAAGAAAATTTTCACTTCGTTTACAGGTATACATAGATAGAGGGCATGGGACCAATTTAACAGGAAGGGATGATACTTAAAAGGTGAAATTAAGAGGTGAGAGGAATATAATGAGACAGATTGGGGTAAACTATCTCATACAGAAGAGGCAAGGGAAAATGGTTACAATGGAGGGGAAGAACAGGAAGGCAAAAGGGAATGGGTCAGCCTTATTCCTATTGAATCTGGCTTGAGGAGGGAGGGAAATACACACTAAATAGGGGATCTCACCCTCCAGGAGAATAGGGGGGAAAGGGGATGAGAGCGGGGATGATGGAAGGGAGGGCAGGCTGGGGGGGAGGAAGTTGGAAGCACCCACTTTTGAAAAGGGACAGGATCAAAGTAGAGAATAGAACAAGTGGGAGGTGGGATAGGAGGGAGGGAAATATAGTCAGTCTTTTACAATATATCTACTACGTTATTGTTTTGCATTAGGTGCACATGTACAACCTATACTGAACTGCTTGTCTCCCCAGTGGGGGTGGGTGGCAGGGGGGTAAGGGAATGAATCTGCAATTGAAAGTTTTAAAATCAAATATTCGAATATATATATATATGTGTGTGTGTGTGTGTGTGTATATACTATTATTAATACCATCTTACATGTAATTAAGAAATAAGATATACAGGCACTGAGGCATAGAGATCCACTGGAAAAGTTGAAACAGGTATGGGAAAAAATATGGGAGAGAGCAGATTGGAGGTGGGGATATCCTGTGGGACTGCTGTTTTGGGGGGATGGGTGGGGAAAAAACGGGGAGAAAATTTGTAACTCAAAATCTGGCGGAAACGAATGCTGTAAGTCAGAAGTTAATAAAGCATTTAAAAAAAAAGAAAAGAAAATTTTCACTTGCATTATCATGCATTAACCTGTGGCTAATGAAACTAGGAAGGGAATTTGTCAATGCCTGTTATAGAAGATGGTCAGAGAGACAATGGAATGCTACCAATGAAGCTGTGAAAAGGAAATGTGTTCCCCCTGCCCTTGATTCATTTCCTTTTTCCAAGATTGTATGAGAAATTTACTTCAGAAAATGAAAGAACTTTCTCTGTACTTTGAATGCTCTGATGTGAATTCTTTGCTTGTTAAGGATTAAAGAATTAATTTCCCTATTCAAGTATTCATTAAGAACAGTAGCTCAGAAGTCTATTGTGAAAATGTTAATTAAGTACAGAAGTAGTCAGTGGAAATGTTAGTTGAAATTAGGAAGTGTTTCCTATAGCACTTCACTGAACAGAGAGGAAAAAATATTACCTGGTGGAGGAGAAACAGATTCTACAAGTCAGGAAGAACCAACACTTGTGGATTCTAAGAGCTCAAAAAAATCTTAGACACTATCAATCCCACTCTTGTTTTCCAGGTGAGGCATCAAGGACCCAAGATAGAAAGTGATTGAACCAAGGTTACACAGTTGGTGGTAGAAGCCAGTAGGTGAGAAACAAAGAGGGCTGGAGGTTAGTTTGGATGCTGAATTCTAACCCTGACAAAGTGGGAACTAAGGCAAGTGACTTTACTTCTCTCATCTGGGAAAATGCAAGATCTCTATGGTTCCTTCCTCCACTAAATCCTATGTGCCAGTCTTTGAGGTTACAAAAATAAATGACAGGCCCTTGCTCTCAAGAAATTTACAGTTTAGACTATTTCAGAGGTCCTTTCTAGTTTGAATATTCAGTGTCTGTGTATAAATTAGAGGGAAAAGTGATGAGGGAAAAGTTGACTTTTTTCCCTTTTTTTTATACTTGTTTAACGCTGACAGATGCTACAACTCAGAAAGAACACAAGATGTTTATAGATTTTGCTTTTTTGTTGTTGTTCAGTCTTTTCAGTCCTGCCTGACTCTTTGGGTCCCCATGTGGGGTTTTCTTGGCAAAGATATCAGAGTAGTTTGCCATTTTCTTCTCCAGTTCATTTTACAGATGAGGAAACTGAGGCAAACATGTTAAATTATTTGCCCAGGGTCACATAGCTAGTAAGTGACTAAGGTCAGATTTGAATTCATGAAGATGAGTCTTCCTGACTCTAGATCCAGAGCCAAAAAGAACCTTAGAGATTATCTAATCCAACTCCCCTATTTTCCAAACGAGGAAACAAAGGTGCAGAAAGATTAAGTAATTGTGTTGAAATCAGGAAAATGACAGCCTAAATCAGAGGGCAGATAGGCACAGAAGTTTTACTTAAGCAAAGTGGATATTTCCAAATTCCCTAGCGCTGACAATAACAGCAACTCAAATGTTTATGGTGCCTCAAGATTTACAGAGCACTTTCCTCAAAACAGCCCTGGGAGGTACAGAGTTCAATGTTGCTATTCCCATTTTATGGACCAGGAAATGGGCTCAAAAAGGTTAAATGATCTGGCCATGATGTTGGGGTTGATCAGCACCAGGAGCAGAATTAAAACTCAGTCTCCAGACTTTACATCAACTATTCTTTTACATGAGATGTTCCTGCATCTAAGAAAACCACGTAATATTCAGAGCAAGAGGAGTCTTTAGTGTCTTTTCACTAAACCCCCTGGTTTTACAGGTGAGGAAACAGAGTTGAAGTTAAAAAAAAAAAGTCAGGAATGGCATTCTGTTGTCCTGTCTACAAATCCAATCTACTTTTGTTTTAAAATTTTGCTGAGGTCTCTACTGAGACTCTTGCTAATGCTTGGGGGTACTTGTGAAAGACACAAAGACTCAGAAAAAATGAAATGTCTCCTCTTTCCCCCAGCTATCAATTCAATTTATTTCATTTTAATAAGCATTTATTGAGCATCCATAGGCTCTGAGCAAAGCTTTGGGGATGCAATTATAGCAATCAAGAGGTTTGAAATAAAGAAGTTGGTAAACTGTATGAGTATGATTCTTTCTAGGGCTTGGGGGATGAGGTGTACAGGTAAGTATATATAAAATACACATATACATATGTACGTATTCTGACCTTGAAGCCAAGCTTTGAATTCAAGTCCTGCCTCTGACACACCACCATACAAGAGGGTGCTGGAGTCAGGTCAAACCGACCCCAAAGTAAATTGTTAAATTTTCAATGTGAGTAGTTATTCCTGAGAAAACAGTAGAAACTACAAATCAGGACTTCATTTGTTGTTTTGTTGATTGTCTAGACTTACTAAAGTGAGGGAGAAAATGCTGACCATGAAGATTTAACTTAAAAGTTTGTCCAACTATATATATATATTTTTTTTTCTTTCAAGGTGCCCGTTGTTAAACATTTATCACCACACTGCTATGGCCCCGAGTTTGTCATGTAACCAATCAGGGCTCAAAAGAACTCTCTTAGATGATAAATTGCAGAAAAGAAATAGACCTGCACTGGTAAAATTAGTTTCTTTCCTGGGAGTTCCTTATGCCAAAGGAACCACAATCAAACTATAAGTAAGTACAAAATAATTTCATTAAAGCAATAGAGTATTAACAAGTTGGGAACTCATGGAAGTTTATTTGTAGGAGGTAACACTTCATGCTCCTTGGTAAGAATTTCTAAGAGGCAGATGAAAGGAGGGATACAGCGGGGTGGTGCAGTAGATAGAGCTCCAGGTTTGGAGTCTCAGGAAGACCTGAGTTCAAATACAGCCTCAGACAGTAACTGTGTGACCCTGGGGAAGTCATTTAACCCTTTTTGCCTCAGTTTCCTCATCTGTAAAATGAGTTGGAGAAGGAAATGGTAAACTACTCCAGTATCTTTGCCAAAGAAATCCTAAATGGAGTCATGAAGAGTCAGGTACAATTGAACAACAAAAACAAATTCATGTCTTCAGAACTACCTGTAACTTCACTTTGTTATCCCTGATCCCAATCTACATAGTGTGCTTCTGGATGATTTAAAAAAAAAAACAATAAAAAGCTATTGCCTGGTCACATGTCTTTCAGTAAAGTATTTCTTTTTCTTCTAATGAATCCCAGAACCCACTTATGTGTGGTTTTCTTTGACAAAAGCAGTACAATATAACTATATTTCTTCTTTTCTTCATAGCTCAAACTACAGTAGTGTCGGGGAAGTAACAGGGAACAGCACCTTTTCACAATGTCTAAGGTTGTAAAGACATGTGTCTCTTTAAAAAGCATTTTGAGAAGGGAGTGCTAGATGTCAGCAAAGGAACTGCTAAACACCTACATGGAGTTTTCTAAAGAACAAAAGTCATTTTTGGACACTTCTGTTATTTCTCCTGTTTAATGTTTGTGGGTCATATAAGTGATTAAAGAACCACTTTTCTCAATATGATTTTTAAAGGGTCATGGGATTTTATAACTCTAAGCAGGCCTCAAATGGTAGGATTTGACATAGAATCATACAGATAGGATTAGGGTGAATCTTGATTTTTCCAATACTAGCCATCACCTGTTCTTGAGTACCACCCCTCTGTGCCCCTCCAAGCATCTCCTCCTGGCTTTCCTTTTTCTTTTAATATTTCTAAAACATAGGATCATATCATTGATCATACTATTCTCTTGGTCAAAATTCTGCAACAGCTCCCCATTGCTTACAGAATGAAATGTAAGTTCTTTGCACCAGCATCCAAGGATCTCAATGATCTACTTTTAAAATACTGCTCTAGGATTCTGAATGTAGATCCAAGCATACTTTTTTCACTTACTTATTTTGTGTGTGTGTTTTTCTATCTTTTAGTTTATTTCTTCTTTCACAACTATCACTTATATGGAAATATATTTTACATGATTGCAACCTATGTCAAATTATTTACCATTTTAGGTTGAGGGGAGATAAGAAAGGGAGGGAGAAAATTTTGGAACTCAAAATCTCATTAAAATGAATGTTAAACATTGTCTTTACATATAATAGGGGAAATAAAATATTATAATATAAAAAATAATAAAATGAAATGCTGGCCTAGCTATGTCTCCAACTGCTTTCTTTCACAAACCTAGTAATGCCTAGTACATAGAAGGCACTTAATAAATGCTTGTTGACCTGATGACTTGATTTGACTTAACAAATTCTATGCTCCAATCCAACTAGACTACATGTGTCTGGTAGAACCACCAATCTCCCGAAAGAGCCAGTGGGATTTCAAAGGAATGTGTTATGCCCCCCTTGGAACTGAAGGGTTTATGGAAATTTAGTTGACAAAAGGCCCAATCAATCAATCAAAAAGGCTTAAGAGGTACGTTACTACATGCTCATTTCTTTATTAGGTACTATGTGGGCTACATACATACAAAAGATGGTCCCTGTCCTCATAGAGCTCTTGATACGTGTCGGGAGGCAAGAAGTATACGTGAAAAGACAACTGGCAATACAAGGCAATATTTGCCATATGAGTAGAATACACCAGACGAACCACCAAAGTTCAGGAGGGAGGGAAATAAAATATATAGCAGCAAAAGATGGATTTTGCAACCCGAATTGAAGCACCTTGCTTACCCAGATTCAGCTGCCTTTATTCTCCTCTTCTACTAATGAGAATGCATTCAGAGTGAACCTGTCCTGGTCACTTGTAGGTAAAAATTGCAAATTTCCAACTAGATGAATGGTGGATGGGAGCATTCAGTTCTCTGGTAATAACATTTCCTTGACATTTGTGCCACAAGATGGGAAGAATTCCATAGCCATAATTGAGTCTTCTTGTCTCCTTGAAGAAAAGAGCAGATTAAGTTTGGAGACTCATTATTCAAAAGAAAAAGAAAAAAAAGACTCTACTCTAGTAAGTGACTATCAGGGATGGGGAATCTGTGCCCTTGATGTCATATGAGGTCTTCTAGGTCCTCAAGCACAGCCCTTTGACTGAATCCAAACTTTTTGTGTATAACATATACCCAAGCTTTGGAGCAGCACCCAAAAAAGTGCATTGTGAGATATAGGAAGACAGTCACTACTAACAGAGAAACCAGAAAAGGTTTGATGAAGAAGGCAGCATTTGAGGTGGGGAAAAAGCTTACGTTACAGGTATCCTGGTAGACCAGAGCATGCTTCAGGAAGGCTTCTACATTTAAGAAGGAGTAAAAATAATCTGGAACTCAAGGTTTGCAACTGGAAAAACACAGAGAACCATAGACAGGAGGAAGGTTTGATGGAGGAAGTGGGACTTGACTTTGACACCCACACCAGTGACCAAGGTGCCCTGCATCTCTGCCTTGGTCATTGGCGTGGGTGTCAAATGACACGAGCAAGGGCTCAGAGGCAAGAATGAGTATACTATGTCAATTAGGTAGTGAGTAGGATGAGTCTAGGAGGTTGGGATATGTAGAATGGAGACAGATTTTGGACACTTAAAGGGTGATGTCCATGACTGGTACAAGCATTTATTCTTCATATACAACCCTGTTCTCCTGTTTGTTCTACCCCCTTCATCCTAAGAATTAGGGTCTCTCACAATCAGGATAGTCCTCTTTCTAACTAACTCACAGGTCATACACTCACTCAAGAATCACACTAAGAACAACACATTCTGTTTGAAATTCATACACTATAAGTTTCCAACACTCCCAAATTCACTCACTGCAACTTCTCAAGCCAGGCCAGTTTAACCACCCCTACTTCCACCCAAGATACCAGTATAGGTGAAAGCTTGGTGATGCAGTGAATAGAACATTGGGCTTGGGGAAAGGAAGAACTGAGTTCAAATGCTTCTTCAGGTACTATCTTTGTGACCTCAGGAAAGTGACTTATCTTGTTTAACAGCTTCTCTCATCTGCAAAGGGCAATCATTAAAATCCCTGTCTCACCAAACTAATAAATGAGATAATGCATAGAGCACACAGCTAAGTGCTAGCTAATAGTATTGATCATTTAATACTGGCGCTTCTTTTATTGTCCCAGGCAAGCCAGGTCTCAACCAGGGACAGCCGTGGGACTATTTCATCTCTTTCCATAGTTGATGAGCCTTCAACTCTCCTGCTTTGTTTATTAAATCCATACCCATCCTTAAAGCCCACCTCAAATGCCTTCTCCATCCATCAAGCCTTTTCTAATTCCTCTGTCAGTAGTGACTGTTTCCTTATATCTCACAATGCACTTTTTGGGTGCTGCTCCAAAGCTTGTGTGTGTGTGTGTGTGTGTGTATAAAAAGTACTTACATACACATAGATACATAGGGCAGCTAGGTGGCACAATGGATAGAGTGCTGGTCCTGAAAACTCATCTACCTGAGTTCAAATCCAGCCTCAGAAACTTACTACCTATGTGACCCACGGAAAGTCACAGAACACTGTTTGCCTCAATTTCCTCATCTATAAAATGAGCAGGAGAAATAGCAAACAGCTCCAGTATCTTTGCCAAGAAAATCCCTAATAGAGCCACGAAGAGTTAGACACCACTGAAATGTCTAAACAACAACATACATGTATATGTGTGTTTCTATATCTATATATTTGTCTCAGCCTTCTACTATATATTAAGTTCTAGAGGCAGCAGCCTTGCCTCTAACAGAGGCAATCCAGAATAGTGGATTAAGAGTCAAGTAGAATCCAGAAAAAGAATTATGGAGTGTCTGAATGCAGATTGAAGCAAACTACTCTCTCTTTTGTTTTTCTCCTTCTTTCTCATTCATTCCATCAGTTATGATTCTTCTTTACAGCTTGACTACTGTTTACTGTGAAGGTATATGTAGAACCTATGACAGGTGGCAGTAGGAGGGGAAAAAAGAGGGGGAGAAAATTTGGAACTCCAAAACTTGTGGAACTGAATGTTGTAAACTAAAAGTAAATAAATTTAAAAGAAAAAAAGTGATCATATTCATACATTTTGGCAAAAAAAATAAATAAAGTTTACTTTTCAAGTAAACCTAGGTTCAAATCCCCACCACACACAGACACAGAGACACACACATACAAACACACATATATACACACATACACACACATACTAGCTACACGAATATTGACAACTCACTTAACCTCTCTCAGCTTTCATTTCTTCCTCTAGTAGTTATTTCATGGGCATGTTGTGCAGCTCAAATGAAAGTGTATAAAGCAATAAAGGAACCTTAAAGTGCTATATTATTTATAGAAATTTCACATCTCTCCCAGAACCTTGCATCGTGCTCTGTATACCACAGGCAAGTATGTAGCATTGGTCCCAGTTTATTCTGGAAACTAGGGTACCAGGTTCAATGAGAGGAGACAGTGTTTGGGGTAATCATAGTTACACAAATATGGCACAAGCCCCCCATTCAGTAATTCTCTACCAACAGACCAATCAGTACCCATAATTCAAATAACAAAGCATTCCTTTGCACAAAACAAATGAGCCAGTATATAATACATAAAAGTGTACAGTCTCCCACAGATTTCCAAATTGGTACAAGAGAATATTCCCTTTTACTACTGTAGCTATATTGCCATTAAGACACCTCTGAAGCCCCTCCCTAACTCCACATGGTCTCAAATCTTCCATAACTATGGCCACCCCATTCCTTCTTGCCAGCCTTCATTCCATTTGCTACTTCTCTATCAAAATTATGTTCCTCTCCTTTGCTAAATCTTCTCCTTTCTCGGGGGAAGAGATGTAGAGGTCATAACTCTTTAGGTATATTGACCCGGGCCAACAAATCTTAGAGTCAACCAACATAGTTCTAGTTCTTTTGTTAGTTTCTGACATACAAATGATTTTTGCAGGCAGTTATCAAGGCATTTTACTTTTCCTGAAAGCTATTAAAACCTTTTCTCTTGACCTCCCCCTCTTAAAACATGAAACTAAAAGTACCTCCAAGCACTCACTTCCAGATGGGTTTGGATAAGTGAATTCCTTTCAATTCCTATCAAACCCCTGTCAGCCTCTTGTTCATGTAAAATGCCTTGAAGCTTCAAGTAGGCACTTAGCAATGCTACAAAGGGAAAGGGAAAGCTGATGCCTGGGTCCTACATTCCTGCAGTTACAATTAATGTCCCTATCCTCCTTATACTTTCTAAATGTTTGTTCAGTGAACAGTTAATGCGTTAGCCAGAAATTTCAAATATAAGGAGTATAGTATCCACTGCCAACTTCTATATTAACTAAAGTAAGTTCTTTGCAGAGGGGTAAAAAAAAATACACCACATACATGATATGGTCATGTTCTTACAGTTGAGTGTTTAGTTGCCATGATTGAAACTAAATAAGGAAGTAGGACTTGGAGAAACAAGGACACTTAAAATGCAAGGCTCTAAAAAACTACCAGATTTTTAATGCATAAGTACCAGAGAACAAAATAAGACTAGATGCCCGAAACCTGTGCAAACATCCAACAACAGAGTGGCCTATTTGGAATTGCAGGAAGAGAGGCAGGAAAAAGATTACAGGGCAGCAAAAGATGAATTTAATATGCTTCATCAAACACCTTGCGTACTCTGACTCAATTGCCTTTATATTCCTTTTAAACTGGTAAGAATGAATGCAGGTAAGCCTGTCCTGAATGCTGGCTGGCAATAATTACTACAAATGGATGGATGGATGGATGGATGGATGGATGGATGGATGGATGGATGGA